>NW_026527153.1:0-267137 GCF_022682495.2 Desmodus rotundus | reverse complement strand
CCACGCCCCTGACAGGGTGGAGTCTGGTTAGGCAACTCGGAACTCCGCATCTCTTGCGCCCTCCAGCGTCCAAGGGGCGAAAACACAGAGATGGCCCCTGGTTCGCCCCGCCTTAGACAGCAGCTAAATAGCGGTGCGCACGCGCTACAGCTTAGTCCGGAAGAGCCCGGAACAGGCTGTTTCCTACTGGGTTAGGCGCGGAAGCCTACGGGAGGTCTAGGAGGTGTGGCCACAGGGATTTACCCTATGGGTGCTTGGGGGGCGTGGCATAATCCACCAAACGTCCCAATGGGTCCGTAGGAGGCGGGGCCCTCCGGGCACTGAGGGCCTATCAGGGCAAGGAGCCTTGCGAGACCGCCTGGGTTCCGCCGCCACGTGAGTGCCCAGCGGAGGCTGCAATACACACGGTGGTCAGCATGCCGGCGACAGCAGCGACTCGGAAGCGGGGAAAGCTGGCCTCCGGGGACCGGGCTGGTACGGGAGCTGGCAAGCGGCGGCGGAAGGTGAGCGTGGTGTTTCTGAAGGCCGGGATCAGACCTGCTCCTGGGACTACTGTCATCCCACCTTCATCCCCTCCTTTCCCCTCCTGGGCCCCCTCAACCCACTCCCGACCCTTCTCCCGGGACTCCAACTGGAGTCAGCTTCGCTTCTCTGACTGCCGGCCAAATCCTGGACTGCGGTTCTTAGTCCCAGAGCCCTGCAGAGACCGGAAGGGGCCCTTGGTCAGTGCCGGAGTGGTCGGGAACCCTGACCTGTGAAAGGATCGTTCTCGTATAATTCCCAGGCCGACTCTTCCGGGGACAAGGGCAAGTCCAAGGGTGGCGGCAAGATGAATGAGGAGATCTCCAGCGACTCTGAGAGTGAGAGGTGAGCTCTGCTTTTCTGCTTAGTGGTACGGAATGCTGAGGCCCATGGTGCATGGAAGGCTCATTGAGTGAGAGCCCCGGCCCTTGGCTCACAGGCCTTGGCTGTTTCCTTCAGTTTCTGATCCTGAGAAGCCCCATCTCCTTCGCCGCGGGGCCTCTGTGTGGAGAGGACCTCCAGCCCCAGTGGGAGACCAGGGAGATCTCTCTGGCACATGGCAGGGTGACAGGGAGCGGAGTCCAGGCTGGACTGACTTGGAAGGGGAGGAGGCAAGAAATGCTGGCTAGTTCTTCACTCCCTTTTCCCACGATTTCACAATTACTGGTCTCCCCCTGGCTCTGAACAGAGTCCAGGCACTGGCTTCACTTTTGAGAGCACAGAGGTGAGCAGGCAGGTGAAGACTGGCGGTGTGGTAATGGGATGTGTCTTACAGCCCTGCGCTCTGGGAAGAGAGGAGGGGCATGTAAATAGGGCCAGGAGAGATGAGGTAGGGAAGCTGTTGAGGGATCAGAGGAAAGGGGGGTGTGTGTCAGAACGGGAGGTGGGGAGGATGGAAGGCCAGGGGGCGGGTACATCCAGCTTGCGGAGGGCTTTGAATACCTCCCTTGTCCTGTCTGGTGACAGGAGTGGGGCAAATGGCAGAGTTTCCGAGGCGCTAGCAAAGTGTCAGGCCCGGCCTTGTGGCACAGAAGTCCTCATACCCGGGAACCCAGGTGCCTGCCTTAAGCGTTGGCTTTGGAAATTCTGCTTCTCAAACTGACTATGTGTTGGCCTTACCCTGCTCACGGAGAGACTTAAGGTGCTTTGCTTAGTCCTGATTACTGTGGGTGGGGGGGTGCTAAGCAGTTTTAAAAGTGTCGTGAGATGCCTTACATACAGAAGCGTCAATGGAACGCGTTTGTACCGTAGAGCGTAGTGAGGACATGATGACCCTTTGGGTGCCCACCACTCAGGTTACAAACTGGATCATCTGCAGCAACTTACAAGCCCCAGTTGCCATTCCTGATTTCTTTCCTCCTTTCCATCCTTTTTCTCCTCCTTTTTTACTTCCTCATTCAGCTCTAATTTACATATAGTGACATTTACCTTTGTTTATCGTACATTCGTGAGTTTGGAAGGTGCATACCACGGTGGAGATAGAGAATGGTTTCATCACCCTGATTTGCCTTTGGTGAGGGCCCACTGCCCTCCATGCCCCAGTCCCAGCCCCAGACCAAAGTCAGTTCTCTCACCCCAGAGATGCCCCTGTGCCCAGTAGCAGGGGAAGACAAGGACCCTGTCCAGTCTGCCCACTTCAGTCAGGGAGGAACTGTTCCCTCCCCTCTCTGGTTGTCCAGGTTGTCCGGGAGGTACAGAAATAGAAAGGAGGCCCTGGCTGGTGAGGCTCAGTGGATTGAGTGCTGGCATGCATACCAAAGGGGGGGCATTTTGATTCCCAGTCAGGGCATATGCCTGGGTTGCCAGCCAGGTCCCCAGAAGGGGGCCCATGAGAGCAAACCACACGTTGATGTTTCCCTGCCTTTCTCCCTTCCATCCCCTCGGTCTAAAAAATAAATAAAAACATGAAAATAAAGTGAAAGGACAGGCTTGTCTCCCACTTGTGGGCCCCTCCGCCCTCCAGAGCACCCTCTGGGCTCTGCCTGCCCCTCCTACTTCTCAGCTGCCTCAGACTTGGCATGGATGCTGGGCTCAGTCACCTCTGCTGTGGAGCCGGTCCCAACTAAGGGGTGGCTAGGGCAGCACCCCCTGGGGCCAGAGCTGTTCCTGCAGAGCTTGGGACCCAGTGACACAGAAACCCTTCCCAAAGAGCTCAGTAGTTCCAGGGTGTCAGCCGGGGTGTCAGCCAGGGTCCCACACCAGTGGCCTTGAATTGCCAGTGGGAATGGGAAGTCCCTCCCCGCCCTGCCCTTAGAAGGGGTGTGGACAGGGCCATGGGCACTCACCTAGGACAAGCAGGGACCTGGGAGAGATGGCCCTTGGTGCCCAGTATCAGAACCTTCCACCGCTGTCCCAGTTCTGTGGGCTCCTCTAGCAACACTCTCGAAACCTTTGGCGTGACTGTGGGAGGGACTTTCCGACAATATTGTGCCACGTGATTCCAGGAAACATCTTATGATGCCAGGAAACAGGAATTGCTCAGAAGTGATGGAGACACAGGAGTCAGCTTGCAGGACCTTCTCCAGGCCACATCTGGGACAGTCTGAGGCTCAGCATAAATAAGGACAGGTTGCCGATTACAAGTAGGGCAGCTGGTCACTTCCGGGGAGAGACCTGGTGCAGCAGGTGACTTAAGTGATCAGTTAGTTTTCGTCACCAACAGGGAGACGTGTCCCTCCTGACAGAATGCCCCTAGGAGACGTCACACACGTTGGGTCCACCCCCAAATGGCAGCAGCTGAATCTAATCATGACAAGACAGGAGAGAAACCAAGACTGAGGGAGACCCCATAAAACAACTGGCCTGTATTCGAGGTGTGTCAAGGACGTCAAGTCATGGAAGAAGAAATAAAAAGGCTGAGACAGGGTTCAGATTGAAGGAGACTAAAGAGACGGGATGAGGAGATGCTGTGGGTGACGCCCAGCTGGGTCCCGAGCTGCTCCGGCACCCACATCCTTGTGTCTGGTACGGCCGCCTGGGGCGCCCACAGGCGTCCTTTCCTGAGAGCAGAGCTGGGCCTGGGGGTGTGCGGGTATAAATAAGGCACTGTGATGCCCAGGCATGGGCAGAGCTTGGTCTGCCCGGCCCCATCAGGGCTATTGGACAGGACGGCCAGGTGGGGCCTCCAGTGAGCAATGGTTCTGAGTTGATGGCGGGGGTTGCCTTTGAAGGCTCAGTGACCGGAGGAGGTGGGTGTGGCAGCAGTGGATTTGGTTGGACCCGGGTGGGTCGGGTCAGCGTGGGGCTGGAGCTGCCCTGTGCTCTGGTGGGTCACTGTGGAGAGAAGGGGGGCCCCGGCTTGTGGGGCCGCAGCTCAGAGAAGCAGAGTCTGGGGTGAGCAAAGACAGTGTTTAATGAACTTGCCCGTGCATGCCTGAAGTTCAGCCTACATCAGTGACCCCACCCTGCAGATGGACAGCCTGGGCCGGGATGGATGGCCCGGGTGGCTATGGGGTCTAACAGGCTCTCAGCCTTTCCTCCTCTAACTACACAGCCGGGAACCGGTGCACCCGCGTCCCAGTGATGCTGCCAGTACATCGCACCCATCAGCTTTGGGTTGAGACTCTGGGGCCACAGCCCCGCCAGGGAGGGAGTGGGGATCACCGTCCTGGACACAGCAGGGAGATGTGGGAGCAAGAAGGGGTGACTTGGGGGTACCAGAGATGGGCGGGAAGGTTGAGGCTGACAGTCTCTACCCAGCCAGGCACCAGGGCGCGGGAAGGCCGTGCAGCTCAGAGGCGCACCTCCAGCAGGTAGCGCAGGCGGCACTGGCTCTCCTGGTAGATGAGGTACTCGCTCTGGGAGAACGAGGAACCGCTGAATTTGGGGCAGGGCATGGGCTGGCCCTGGGGCACCACCACTCGCTGGCCATCCAGCTCCAGCTCGGTGTCCTGGGTTGGATCTGCAGGGTACAGCCGGGACCAAGGGGGATGCCAGGGTCACTCACTGGTCCTTGACCTTACCAGGAAGTTCCACCCCCCTATGCTGCCTGCTTCTGGCACAGGCCTGCCGGCTCCTTTCCACCTTGTCAACCTCCAAACCACTGTGCAGGCTGGGCTTTCTGTCCGGCCTACCCTGCCCCATTGCTCTACCTGGGAAACACCCACTCATCCTTCAGTGTGTGATGACACCTCTTCTTTGAAGCCCTCCTGGATACCCAGGAATGATTTGTTGAATGGCAAAGTGAAATACTGCAGAGAGGACGCATGCGGCTTTTTGCCCCTCTGCACAGCGCCTTCCCTGCTTGCTGCTCCCTGCAGGCACCCTCGTCCCTGGTCTCAGCCCCACTTCCATTCTCAGGCCTGTGCAGCTTCTCAGGGCTGGGACTCACCAGGCTCTGTGTGGCCTCGGGCAATTTCACTGTTAAAGTGGTGGGGTGGGTAGACTGGGGGATGGTGCTTTCCTTCTGCGTTCAGTAGTTATGACTGGGGCCACAGGGAGGCCTGGGCTGCTTGGCCCTCTGGCCCAACTCTTGGGGCCCTCTGTGGTGCACTGCTAGCCCCTCTGTGTTGGCTGCCTCAGCACAGACAGGGGCCCACTCCTCCACCCTGAGAAAACTCCCCTTGCCCAGGCTATGATGCCTCCCGTCACTCTCCCCCACTCCCAGGCTCCTGGGGCCAGGCCTCTGCACCCCCTGCTGCCCTTGCCACAGTCAGTCAAGGCCTCCCAGTGACCGAATCCAGGGTGGGGCGCTTTTCTCCTTGGCCTGCTTGCTGACTTGCCACTGGCACCCTTAGCCCCTTAGCCCGGGTCCCCCTGTTCTGGCTCTCCGGGGGCTACCGTCCCCTCTTTCTTAGGCTCCTCTGTCCTCCTGCCAGACGCCTTGGCCTTGGGCAACCTTCGACAACCTAGAACTTCAGCCCCATCTGCCCTTGGACCTTGCTGCCTTGGCTGGGTGAGTGGCAGTGGTCTCCAATGAAGGGGTCAGCCTGGGGTGGGGACCCAGTCTGGAGAGGTCACCTCAATGAGGGCCATGCTGGACAGAAACCTGGGGGTCATTAGAGACACCTTCAACCCTGTCTGTCCCACATGCCACCACCCCACCCCACATATCCCTCTCTCGGAATCTCTGCCCCCACAGCCGTGCCCTAGCCTGGGTGCCCCCACCCATGCATGACGATTCCACCGCCTCCCTGCTGCCTCCGGCTCTGCCACCCTGCCCAGGGCCTACAGCCACTGAGGTCTGGCTATGTCCACATCCAAATGGGCGCCCTCTTGCTCTCTGGATGAGGCCTCCTTGTCCCCAAGTCCCCCGCCGCTGCCCACACAGGCCTTTGTCTGAGCTTTCCCATCAGGCTGGGCTTGGAGGTCCCACCCTGCCACAGCCTCCCAAACTCTGAGCCACTGGCTGCCTGCTTTCCCGCCAAGGGTCATCTCTCACCCCATCAGGTCTGGCTGGCACACTCACTCTATCCTCACCACCTTCTCTAGGAGGCTGTCCCTGAGTCCCCTCAAATCCTAGGACTCCCCACTGAGTGATCTTTTTAGTCACTATTCAGGGGTTCCTCTCTTGGATCCCCCCTAACCTGGGTGAACACCAGGCCCAGTCCTCCTCAGTCCCCATGCCCACTGGGACTGGGCCCGAGGAGCCACTCACCATAGCCCACTGACTTGCTGTTCTCTGAGGCAAAGTAGATGCCCTTGCCCACGCGGCCACCGGAATGCGGCATGATGCGGAGCCCGAGGGCCAGGATGGCGGCCACTACCGCCCCGTTGGTGCCACGCCACAGCAGAATTAGATTTTCCAGCTTGCAGTGAGCCTGGAACTGATCTCCCTGGGTAGGGGTGGGGAGAAACGGGGCAGCCACATTATGCCAGGGCGAGGCTCCTCCCTGTCACTCCAAGAGGCCCACTGGGGCCTGGGCCTCTGGCCACTCGCATGCTCATTCCCACGCTCGCCAGCCCCAGGGCTGCTGGGAACCGGTCAGAGTTGCAGAGACGGTCCAGTAAGGGACACACAAGGCAGGTCATCTCCCCAAGAGTCAGGGCAGTGACAGGGGAGGGCACTGGGGGACGTCCCTCACCTCCCCTTCTTGGTTCACTTTCCAAACATGCTGCAGGGCCGGGCAGCTGTCATTGCTGGTCTGCATTAAGTAGGTGTGGATCACCTGGGGGAAGAGCAGAAGTGGGGTGCCAAGGGTGAGAGACATAAGGATGAACCCCCACCTGAGTCCTAGAGCCCTCCTCAAGCCCTAGAAACACAGGACAGGGGGCCAAGGGCAGAGGGGTGGGGCCCACTGTTCCCTTGGCTCCTCCCTGGGCTCAGCCCACCTTGTACTCGGGCGCCTCAGGGTCCAGCAGCTGGAGCTGGCACTTGAGCAGCTGGTAATCTCGGTCCAGTGGGTGTGGCACCTCCTCCACCCTCTTCTCCTCCTTGGAAGCTGCCTGCAGGCTCCGGGCCAGCTCGTTGGTAGCCAGCACCTAAGGTGATGGGCACTGGCAGCTTGTCTGTCCACGTGACCTCCCGCCTCTGCTCTCCTCCCACATGACCGGCACTGTGGCCACCCGACTTATCTGTCCACCTGTTCACCACCACCCCACCCATCACAGTCCTGCTCTCTGGGCCTTTTGGTCATCTGCCCCCCAAGTCCCTTGTCCAATCCGATAGGCATCCCCACTGCCTGCCCACCTGCCAGCCCTCACCAGCAGCATGTCCTTCTTGGCCTGCAGAAGCTCCAGGGAGTCGATGGGCGGGGGCCAGCTGTGGCCAAAGTTGTGGGGAATGACCGTGTAGAAGTGGGAGGACAGCTCTTCCAGGCTGTGGTCCCCAGAGGTGGGGGCTCTCAGGGCCGCCTCCAGGGCCTCCAAGGCCTCGAAGCCCCGTGCGATCTGCCGCTTGCTCAAATTTCCCAGTGGTATCATTTTCACATCTATGGGGGTGAGGAGAGTGGGGAGACTCAGCCCCCGGTCACTCCCAGGGCCTTGCACCATGCCCGGCCCTTGCCCTCACCCAGGTTCATGAGGGCCATAGCGTCACTGAACATGTCCTTGCTGAAGATGTTGGTAATGAGCTTCTGTGTGGCTGCATCCAAGGAGCAGGGCCGCACCTGCTGAGCCACAGTCCTCACTGGGCCTCCATCAACCTAGGGGCAGAGGGCACACATAGGGGCCAGGTGTAGGGCCCAACCAAGGCCAGAGAGGGGGAGTCTGTGGCAGTGTGGCACAGCTGGGCAGGGGCAGTGGCCTGGAGGCTGGGTCCCTGGTCCCCTCCCTCAGCCCAGAGCCGGCCACTTCACCTTCACCACAGCTTCCTGGGCCTCGTCCTCGCCCTGCACCTCGATCAGCGTGTACTTTCCGGGATGAGCCACAAAGCGGTCCCGCTCCGCCCAGTGATTCTTGGTCTTGTCCCGAAACTTCTTCTCAAAGTCCTTCTTTGCATCGTCCAGTGAATCGAAGTAGCTGAGCTTTGACTGGCCCACCTCTCCCTGCAATCGACAGCCTTCAGATGTGTGCCCAGTGCCGTGCCCACCATAACACCTGCTGGCCTGTGTCCAGCCAATGCCCTGTGTCCAGCACCTGAGATGGTCAGCACCTATGGCCTTTCTGCCTGAGTGCTGTGTGGACCCTGGGCAGCAGGGGGCAGTGCTGAGCAGGGAGAGGTGAGGGGAGGTCCTCTGCAGGGGGCAGGGTGGGCACTCACCACGCGGCCCCAGCGGTTCCAGCAGGCGAAGCGGTCACCGTCCTCCAGCAGCTGGATGAGGTAGAACTTGTTGTTGTTGTTCCCGATGTTGGTCTGGTTCAGGGTGCAGTCATAGTCCCCGTGCACCTGGGCCGGAGGGCGCATGGGCAGGCCAGGCTGGCGTGGGCCGCCCTTTGGGGGCGAGAGACCCAGCCGCACCCTGACAGGGCTCGGACTGCACTGGGCCATCAGAGGAGGCCCTGGGGGATGACGTCTGAGGGCATGTGGCTAAACTCGGGCTGTGGAGGGAGATTCTGCAAAGCCATGGCTGTGCCCTGGGTCAGGGAATTGAGGGACGCATGTTTCTGCCCCAGGGTCTCATAGGGACACAACCCTGCCCTGTGAGGGATCTCAGGGGGCACAGCTACACAGCCCGACCCTGCAGCGTAGGTTTGAGGGTGCATAGGTGAGCCCGGGGGGAGCTGGAGGGTCGGAGCCTGGCTTGAAGGGTAGAAGGAGGAGGCCAGAGAAGCTCAGGGGCCTGCCCTGCGGTCTGAAGAACAGACACGACCTGCCTAAGTGGGACGCGATGCAGCCCTGCCTGAACTCTGGGCTCTTAGGAGACCATAGCTGACTTGGGAACCTTGAGCTGTGTGACCACAGCTAAGCTGCACTGGGGAGAGGAGCAGCTCTGAGTGTATTTGCATCTAGGAGGGCGCAGGCTCCAGGCCTGGCTGAGGACCACAGCTCACCTGGGTGCCGGGATTGCGGCTGAGGGGACACTCGAGGTCCACCCGGACTATGTGCTTTTCTGTGGGTGCGGCCCTGAGAGCCTCAGCAGTAGAGCGGAAGCTGTCCTCCTCTGCCCCCTGCCATCCTTTTTTCTCATCCTGCACAGCGGGCTTGCGCTTGGGAGCCATGGCTGTTTTAGGGCACGAGAGGGACTTCAGGCTTCCATGGCAGCTGCACCCACCTGGCTGGTACAGCACCAGCGTGCCCCATGCTGGGTTTGCCTTTGGTGAGCGCCCACCGCCTCCACCTCCCTCCATTCCCCAGTCCAAGCCCCAGACCAAAGCCAGTTCTCTCGCCCCAGAGATGCCCCTGTGCCTGGTGGCAGGGGCCAGGCCAGGACCCTGTCCAGTCTGCCCACTTCGGTCAGGGAGGAGCGGTTCCCTCCCCTCTCTGGTTGTCCTGGTTGTCCGGGTGGTACAGAAAGTGAAAGGAGAGGCTTCTCTCCCACTTATGGGCCCCTCCGCCCTCCAGAGCACTCTCTGGCCTCTGCCTGCTCCTCCCACTTCTCAGCTGCCTCGGACTTGGCATGGATGCTGGGCTGAGTCACCCCAGCTATAGAGCCGGTCCCAACTAAGGGGTGGCTAGGGCAGCACCCCCTGGGGCCAGAGCTGTTCCTGCAGAGCTTGGGACCCAGTGACACAGAAACCCTTCCCAAAGAGCTCAGTAGTTCCAGGGTGTCAGCCGGGGTGTCAGCCAGGGTCCCACATCAGTGGCCTTGAATTGCCAGTGGGAATGGGAAGTCCCTCCCCGCCCTGCCCTTAGAAGGGGTGTGGACAGGGCCATGGGCACTCACCTAGGACAAGCAGGGACCTGGGAGAGATGGCCCTTGGTGCCCAGTATCAGAACCTTCCACCGCTGTCCCAGTTCTGTGGGCTCCTCTAGCAACACTCTTGAAACCTTTGGCGTGACTGTGGGAGGGACTTTCCGACAATATTGTGCCACGTGATTCCAGGAAACATCTTATGATGCCAGGAAACAGGAATTGCTCAGAAGTGATGGAGACACAGGAGTCAGCTTGCAGGACCTTCTCCAGGCCACATCTGGGACAGTCTGAGGCTCAGCATAAATAAGGACAGGTTGCCGATTACAAGTAGGGCAGTTGGTCACTTCCGGAGAGAGACCTGGTGCAGCAGGTGACTTAAGTGATCAGTTAGTTTTCGTCACCAACAGGGAGACGTGTCCCTCCTGACAATGCCCCTAGGAGATGTCACACACGTTGGGTCCACCCCCAAATGGCAGCAGCTGAATCTAATCATGACAAGACAGGAGAGAAACCAAGACTGAGGGAGACCCCATAAAACAACTGGCCTGTATTCGAGGTGTGTCAAGGACGTCAAGTCATGGAAGAAGAAATAAAAAGGCTGAGACAGGGTTCAGATTGAAGGAGACTAAAGAGACGGGATGAGGAGATGCTGTGGGTGACGCCCAGCTGGGTCCCGAGCTGCTCCGGCACCCACATCCTTGTGTCTGGTACGGCCGCCTGGGGCGCCCACAGGCGTCCTTTCCTGAGAGCAGAGCTGGGCCTGGGGGTGTGCGGGTATAAATAAGGCACTGTGATGCCCAGGCATGGGCAGAGCTTGGTCTGCCCGGCCCCATCTGGGCTATTGGACAGGACGGCCAGGTGGGGCCCCCAGTGAGCAATGGTTCTGAGTTGATGGCGGGGGTTGCCTTTGAAGGATCAGTGACCGGAGGAGGTGGGTGTGGCAGCAGTGGACATAGGTGGACTGGAGTGAGGGGGCGTGCTAGCACTGCCTTCCTTTCTCCAGGGCTGCCTGGGTGCCCCCGGTGCCCCGCCAGGTATCTAGTGCCCGACTGGGTACACCCTTGTCCACGCCCCTGACAGGGTGGAGTCCTGTTCAGGTCTCGGAAACCCGCATCTCTGGTGCCTCGGTGCCTCCGAGCATCCAAGGTGCTAAAAAACAGGGAGTCGGCCCCTGGTTCGTCCCGCCTTAAACCTCAGGAAAACAGCGGTGCGCACACGCTGCAGCTTCGGCCGGAAGCATCGGGACGAGGCTTCGCTTACCCTCCCATTTGACGAGCTCGTTCTCTATCCTTTTATTTAAGATTTTATAAATTTATATTTAGAGAGGGGAAGGGGCAGAAACATCAATGTGTGGTTGCCTTTGGAGCACCCCGTACTGGGAACCTGGCCCACAACCCAGGCAGGTGTCCTGACTGGGAATCGAACCAGTGACCCTTTGGTTTGCAGGTTGGTACTCAGTCCACTGAGCCACACCAGCCAGGGCTCATCCTCTATCCTTAAAAGAGGGAGAAAGGACCCATCCTGTGGCCTTTGGGACAGCTGACAATATCGTCCGTTGCCATGATGGTGTGTGGTGTGGGTTTCCAAGGCTTAGTGTTCTTTAGAATTTTGTGTGTGCGGCGCACGTGTCTTCCCCCTCAGGGTTGCTGTCGAGGCGTCTGAAGCCCTTTGGGTTCCTGACTCTTACACACAGCCTGGTTTTTCTCCGGAGCCTGTGGAACCTTCGCTTCCCCTGTGGAGCTGAGAGATTTCACAGTGGGCCCTCTGGGTTTGGGTCTGTTTTCACGCTTGTGTCAGGCAGTGGGCGGGCCCTTTGTATTCTGCACGTGTAAGCATTGGCCGTGAGGGCTGGCAGGGGGAGCAGCCAGGGGCATGGTCCTAGAGGCCGGAGGAGTGGGGTGAGCACCCTCAAAGCCAGTCCCTCCCGGCCCACAGCCTAGCTCCCAGGAGGGCAGAGGAGGAGGAACAGGAGGAGCTGGAGGAGACCGCACAGGAGAAGAAGCTACGCTTGGCCAAGCTCTACCTTGAACAGCTGAGGCAGCAAGGTGAGCCTGTGAGCTGGGCAGGGGGGTGTGGAGCCTGCACCTAAGCCTGCCTGCTGCGGCCCCTGTCTGCTGGTGGGGGACTGGTGCAGGTTCCCAGTGGGCTTCCGGGGCTGCTGGAGCTGGCCGCCCTGTGGGATTGTGGCCGGAGCTCTAATGGGCTTTAAGGGGACGGCCAGACCTTTGGGGGGCTTTATACAGATCTGAGAGGTAAAGGCAGGCCGTGGGCGGGAAGAGACATCAGGCCCTTAACCCCGTGTGCCCGAGGCAGCACGAGCTTCCCGCAGGACACTACCCAAGTGTTTGGGCCCCAGGACCAAGGTGGTACGGTGGGAATGGGAAGGGAAAAGCAGGGTCTTGGCCTGGGTTGACTTGGTCTGGTGTGCTCTTCACAGAGGAGGAGAAGGCTGAAGCACGCGAGTTTGAGGAGGACCAGGTGGCGGGGCGCCTGAAGGAGGACGTGGTGCGTGTGGCGGGGTGGTGCTGGGAGGAAGGGCTGGGACTGCTCTGGCTCGTGGAACCTCACGCCTGTCCTCTCCCTGCAGCTGGAGCAGAGGGGCAGGCTGCAGAAGTCGGTGGCGAAGGAGGTGAGTGGGCAGCGCGCTTGTGTAAGATTGGAGGGGATTGGGGTCCCTCCTGGGTTGGTGGCAGATGGCTCAGCCGGGGACTCAGGTTGTGGGGTCTGTGAGAACATGGTGGGCACTTGGACAGACAGGGTTAGCTCAGGGCTTGGTTCCCTTGCAGCCCTGGGTCGGCGCCTCGGGTCGGGAGGCGGGGAGGGTGTGTGAGCAGGTGGGGTCCCTCTGCCCGCCCAGATCCAGGCCCCAGCCCCAGGTGACCTGCGAGTCTTGCGAGGCCACCAGCTCTCCATCACGTGTTTGGTCATCACCCCCGACGACTTGGCCATCTTTTCTGCCGCCAAAGACTGCACCATCATTAAGTGTGAGTGGTGCCTGGTGGGGGTGGGTGGCGCTGGTCTGGGAGGAAGGCGGGATTGGGGAAGGTTTTAGAGGCAGGTTTGTTCCCACAGAAGTGTTTCTGTGTGACTTCTGCCCTGGTGTGGGGCTGTGAGCTTCCTGTCACTGCTACTGGGGACGAGTGAGCTGGGGCAGGATGACAACTTAATGGGAATCCATGCTGCTGGTGGGGGGCTGGGTGAGGGCCCCTGAGGCTCGGCACCACCCTGGGATTGAGCTCCTGGTCCTCCCCCCGCAGCAGGAATAGGAAGAACTTGAACCACTGGCCCCAAAGCACTTTCCTCTCCCTTCTCTTCTGGGCTTGTGACTGCCCTTTCAGGACATTGCTTCCACTTAACAGATGAGGTGACCTGTCCAGGCGCTCCCAGTGGCTGAGCCAGCTCAGACCTGGGGCCAGGACTTTTCCCATGGCTCCATGCTGCCCTTGGTGGGGAGGTCGGTCGCCAGCTTGTCCTACCCCTGTCCTATACCTCTCTTCTCGCGGTGTCAGGGAGTGTGGAGAGTGGACGGAAGCTTCATGTGATCCCACGAGCCAGGAAGGGTGCGGAGGGGCAGCCCCCCGGCCATAGCAGCCACGTACTCTGCATGGCCATCTCCTCCGACGGCAAGTACCTGGTAAGGTGTGGTGGGCCCTGGGGGTCGGGGAGGGGTGTGGGCACACAGGGGGTGCCTGCCTGTGGCCACTGTCCTCCTCCCCGCAGGCCTCGGGCGACCGCAGCAAGCTCATTCTCATTTGGGAGGCCCAGAGCTGCAGGCACCTGTACACCTTCACGGGACACCGGGATGCAGTGTCGGTGAGCAGCCGGGCCTCCTCAGGCAGACGTGGTCCAGGCTTGGTGCTGGGCCCTGGGGGGTGGGGTGAAGGAGGCAGAGGGTTGCCATCCTCAGGGAACCTGTGCTTTGGCGTAGTGAGTGGCATTGTCAAAGTCACAAATGGGGTAAAGGGATAGGAGAGAGGTGGGGTCTGAGCCGAGCTCACCCAGCGGGCAGGGAGGCCTCTGACAAGTCAGCAGCTGCTCGCGGGCAGGCGAGCTCAGGGGAGGGCAGGGGAGCCGGCCCTGGCTCCGGAGAAGGCCATTCAGAATGGCCGCACGATGCCCGGGATGGGGTAGAGGGTCAGCTCCCTGTGCCAGTGTGACTTGCCTTTCAGGAAGCCCTCTCTGGGCCTGATCTCTGTGTTGAATGCTGTAGTCCAGGCCCCCTTTGCCCTCTCTCTGCACCCCTAGGGGCTGGCGTTCCGCAGAGGCACCCACCAGCTCTACAGCACGTCCCACGACCGCTCTGTGAAGGTGTGGAATGTGGCGGAAAACTCCTACGTGGAGACACTGTGAGTGTGCGTGGGGAGAGGGTGTGTGGGGGTGTGTGTGCGAGTTCTCGGGTGACCCCCTCTGTCCCCTCTCCAGCTTCGGGCACCAGGACGCTGTGGCTGCCCTGGATGCTCTGAGCAGGGAGTGCTG
The DNA here is from genome assembly GCF_022682495.2 of Desmodus rotundus. NCBI lineage: Eukaryota > Metazoa > Chordata > Mammalia > Chiroptera > Phyllostomidae > Desmodus > Desmodus rotundus. The sequence continues at coordinate 252,966 of NW_026527153.1, read as the reverse complement.
CGTGACGGCGGGGGGCCGTGACGGGACCGTGCGTGTGTGGAAGATCCCTGAGGAGTCTCAGCTTGTCTTCTATGGCCACCAGTAAGGCTGCGACTGTGCCAGGCGGGGGCTCCATGGGCTGGGGGGCACGCAGGACGTGCCCCTCACTGCTCCTTCCTCCAGGGGCTCCATTGACAGCATCCAACTCATCAATGAGGAGCACATGGTGTCGGGCGCAGACGACGGGTAAGGGCTGCCTTTGGGTGCCTCCCGCCACCACATCGCTCTTGTGCTCCCTGGTCAGGGGCAGTGTGACCCCTACAGAGAAGACACTAGGGGCAAGCTCAGGTGGCTTCATCTGCGTCCCATGGCTGGTGCGCACTGGGTCCCCTCCCACCGTGTGGCCTTTCTGCCCTGCCCCTCATGGACTCTGCTCTCTGTCCCCAGCTCTGTGGCCTTGTGGGGCCTCTCCAAGAAACGGCCGCTTGCCCTGCAGCGTGAGGCCCATGGGCTGCGGGGGGAGCCGGGCCTGGAGCAGCCCTTCTGGGTGTCGGCTGTGGCGGCCCTGCTCAACACAGACCTGGTAGCCACAGGTGAGCGCCCTGCACGGTGGGAGGGGATCCCCCGGGGGGCTGGTGCGGACCCTCATTGTCTCCCTGGCCTCCAGGCTCCCACAGCTCCTGTGTGCGGCTCTGGCAGTGTGGTGAGGGCTTCCGGCAGCTTGACCTTCTGTGCGACATCCCCCTGGTGAGTTGAGATGGCCTGAGTGCCCAGCCCGTCAGGGCCACCTGTGCCTTCTGTGTACAGCCCAGGTTCTCGCACAGCCCTGGCAGGAGCCCTCCCTCAGTCTTCTTCCTGTCTCCCCTCCTCCACTGCCTGCCTTGCCCCGCGTGCTGGTGTGCAGGGCGGGGAGCAGCCTGGGCCCAGGTGTGGAGGGCCTGGCCCTATGTCAGTTCCTTGTGGCTGGGGCCAGATGGATGCTAAGCGAGGGCATGCTGACTTGGGTCACCTCGGGAAGAGTGGCAGGTCTGTCAGTGACATGGGGTCCCCAGGGCCCCACAGCCAGGAGCCACGCCCTGGGCCACACTGACATCCTAGGCGTCTATGGTCTCCCTAATCCTCATGAAGCTTCCCCGTCTCACCCGTGTGGAAGCTGAGGCCCTGAGGGGTCACAGGCTGGCCCAGGTGGCAGGAGGTGGAGCGGGGCTTGAACCCAGGCCTGCAGAGGCCAGGCCCTGGATGATGGTGCTCAGGCTGTGGTGGTGGAGGGCGTCTGTTCTCACATCCTCTGCATTGTCTCTCCCTTTTTTCAGGTGGGCTTTATCAATAGCCTCAAGTTCTCTAGCTCTGGGGACTTCCTGGTGGCTGGGGTGGGGCAGGAGCACAGGTATGGGGCCCCTCTGCAGGGTGGTGGGGGAAGGTGGCACTGGTTTGGTGGCTGGGTGGGAATGGGGGTGGGGATGGTGGGGTGGGGGCGCTGCACTGACCTCAGCTTCTCCCTCACCCCCGCAGGCTGGGCCGATGGTGGCGGATCAAAGAGGCTCGGAACTCCGTCTGCATCATCCCTCTTCGAAGGGCCCCCAGGCCCACGGCCACAGGCTCCTGACGCCCTCCCCCCTTTATTTAAGTCCTTCCCAGGCCATGCCCGCCCTCTTTGTATTAAAAGTCTCTTCTTTTGGGCCTTGTCTCCTGGAGTTTCTTGCACGGGGCAGGGGGAGAGGAGGGGTGGCAGGGACTATGGTTTGGAAAAGGCCTGGGGAGGGTAGCCTGAGGCTTCTTGTCCTTCTCCAGGAACACGAGGTTGGAGCCATCAGCTGGCTCCTTGTCCCTGAGTGTCTTCTATGACCTCATTAGGCCAGCTCCTCACCCTCTGCTCCAGGCTGGTAGGGCTCAGAAACTGCTGACCCCTCAGCTAGAAGCCCCACTGTCCAGGCTTGTGTAAGGGCAGGCTGTGGGTCTGAACTGAACTGAGGACAGCCGGGCCTCCAAGTCAGGCTGGTCTGCCTCAACCAGGCCAGGTCGGGGAGCTGGAGGGGACAGACGGCCCTGGCCAAGCTGTGTGACCCATCACAGAAGTGATCCTGCCTGGTACATGTATCAGGAACACGGGGTCTCCTGATTTCACCAGCTGGGTAGTTCGCTCCTGCCTGGGGCTGAGGGGATGGGGAGGCAGCTGGAGGTGCCGATGGCACCGACGTCTCCCTGGTGGGAATGAGGCTTGTTAGGGATTGTGCTGTCATATAACATTGCAAGCAGCACAGAAATGCCCCTAATAGGTGAACCCATTTCCTATGGGCACATTCCCAGGGAGAAACTGAGGTTGGAAAACGCATGCCCTCGACATTGAACCGTTGCTCCTATGGCTTCGGGGCTCAACCGTGGTCAGCCGAGACTGCCTTACTGTAATGGGGCTCGTGTTTACTTATTTCAGCTGCAGCAAAAGACACGAAGTAGACCATCGTAACCCTCTTTTTTAAGCATGCATTTCAGTCGCGTTAAGTTTATTGACCTTGTCCCATGGACCTCAGGGACGTTTTCATCTTGCTTCCTCTGAAATCCTAGCCATTGATAATGTCCCCACCCCTCTAGTGCCTGGCAACCACCGTGCTCCTCTCTGTTTCTACGACTTTAACCACTTCAGACGCCTCATGTAAGTGGAATCATAGTAGTTGTCTTTTTGTGTCTGGCTGGTTTCACTTAGCATAGTGTCTTCAAGATTCATCCTGAGAGGGGAAGGGAGGGAGAAAGGGGGGGAGAGAAACATCAATATGTGGTTACCTCTTGTGTACCCCTTACTGGGAACATGGCCTACAACCCAGGCATGTGCCCTGACTGGGAATTGAACTGGCGACCCTTTGGTTCACAGGCCGGTGCTCAGTCCACTGAGCCACACTAGCCAGGGCTTTGCTGAGATTTTTGAATTTGTAAAATTTATGCCTTATACCAAATTGGAGAAGTTTTTAGCCTTTATTCAAAATTTTTTTCTGCACTAATTTCTGAGAGTTCAATAATGTAAATGTAAGACCTTTTGATACCATTCCATATATTAGTGTCTTCATTTATTTTTTCAGTATTTTTTTGTTGAGATTAGTTTCTGTGCTCTGAGTTCAAGTTCACTGATTAGTTTCTCTATTCTGTTAACGAGTCTGTCAGTGAATTCTTTATTTCAGATACTGTATTTTACAGTATTTAGTACAAAATTTCCACGTTCTTTCTTTTTTGTTTTATTTTTTTTTGTCTTTTCTGAGAATGCCCATCTTTTGGTTCCGCTAGGAAGAGCCCGCTTTTACCTCTGGGGCGATGGTTGTAATAACAGCTTAGCGTCTCTGTGTGAACCTTCCAGTGTGGAGTGGTGGTCAGGTTGTCCTGGCTCCTTCCTGGCTGGGTGATTTTGGATGGGATCCCGGACGTTTGCTCCAGCCAAGGAGAGGGTCCTTCAGGGGCCCGAGGTTCACCACCAGGGCAGTGCCTCTCCAGGACCTACCCTGGGGGCAGAGCCATGGGACAAAACAGAAAAATGGAAAAGAGAAAAGGACGCAAAAAGCAGGTGCTGTCCATAGTCTCTGGCTTGAGGCCGTGTCTTTTTTGTCTGACCCTCCAATAAAGAGGGGGTGGGGCTGTCTGTGATTTTGTGCTGACCTTGCTCGTGTAGTTCTGCCGTGGGGCCACCCCCAACTTTGACCTGGGAACTGTAACTGATTGTCCTTCAGGTTTTGGGTTTCTCCCCAATGCATGTGCCCTTCTTTGTTTTTCGCATTCGTAGTTGTATGTGGTCATCACTGAGAAGGCCTGCAGGTCAGCCCTGCCCCAGCCCGCTAGTACCGGACTCAGCAGCATTCTAAAGAAATTTCATTTTTATTTCAATCTTTTAAAATATTTTATTTATTTGTTTTTAGAGAGAGGGGAAGGGTAGTAGAAAGAAAGGGAGAGAAACATCAATGCAAAAGACACACCCATCAGTTGCCTCTTGCACAGCCCTAGCTGGGGACCCGGCCTGCAAGCCAGGCATGTGCCCCGACCGGGAATTGAACCGGCGACCTTTCGGTTTGCACTCAATCCACTGAGCCACACCAGTCAGGGCTGTTGTCTTTGGAACAGACAGGTTTAGTTTGAATGAAGTCCAGTCTGTCAATATTTTACACGTAGTGCTTTCTGTATCCTAAGGAATCTTTGTCAACTCCAAGGTCACAAAGTAATTCTCATGGATTCCCTTCTATAAGCTTTATAGTTTCAGCTTCAGTTTTTGTTTAGGCCTATGATAGATCTTGAGTTAATTTTTTTTTTTTTGGTTTATGATGTTACATAAGGGTTAAGATTTTCTTTTCCATTGAAAAATGCATTTCCTTACTGCATTGAGTTTTCTTGGTACATTAAAAAATCAATAGACTTTGTAAGTGTGAGTCTACTTCTGGCTTCTCTGTTCTGTTTCGTTGATGTGTCTTCCTGTACTAAAGCTGCACTGTCTCGTTCACTGTAAGCTTATAGTTTTTCAAGACAGTAAACCATTGTCTTGAAATCAGATGATATAAACCCTTCCAATTTGTACTTCTAATCAAGAATTTTCCAACTGCTGCCCTGGCTGGTGTGGCTCAGTGGATTGAGCACCCACCTACCTGCGATCCGAAAGGTCGCTGGTTTGATTCCCAGTCCAGGCACGAGTCTAGGTTTCAGGCCAGGTCCCTGGTTGGGGGCGTGTGAGAGGCAACCACACATTGATGTTTCTCTCCTTCTCCTTCTCCCTCCATTCCCCTCTCTCTGAAAATAAATAAAATCTTTAAAAAATAAAGAAAAGAATCTCCCAACTATTTATTGATGTATAGTACCATTGTGTCTTTCAATTTTGGGGGTGCTTTTTATTTTTAAACAACTTACTCGGGGTGTAATTCACATGCCATGTAGTTTACCCATTTAAAGTGTACGACTCAGCAGTGGTTAGTGTATTCACAGACGTGCAGACCACACCGCGGGCGCCTTGCATGCTTGCTGGGTTCCCTCGTTAGTATTCTGGGTAGACATCTTTGGAAGCTTGTATGTGAATCACTTTTTAAAAATGTTTAGGTGTTTTATTTCACTTTCTTGCCTTGTTGCACTGGTTAGGACCTTCAGTACATTGTTAAACAGAAGTGGGAAGAGCAGACCTTTCTGTTTTATGTCCATATCTTTATTTTTCAACGTTATTATCTTTATAGGGTTCTAGGTTGGCTCTCCCCTCCCCAACACCCCCATGTTTTAATTCTTTACAGTGTTATTCCATTTTCTTTTTTTTAAAGATTTTATTTATTTTTAGAGAGAGGGGAAGGGAGGGAGAAAGAGAAGGAGAGAAACATCAGTGTGTGGTTGCCTCTCACAGCCACCTACTGGGGACCTGGCCTACAACCCAGGCATGTGCCCTGACTGGGAATCGAACCGGTGACCCTTTGGTTCACAGGCCAGTGCTCAATCCACTGAGCCGCACCAGCCAGGGCTATCATTCCATTTTCTTCTGGCTTCCATTGGTTTCTGATGACAAGTCATCTGTTGTGTTAATTTTTCTTCCCCTAAATGTAATGCAACCTTTTTAACTGGTTTTTAAAGATTTAAAAAAATCTTTTATAGCAGTTTCACTGTTGTGCCTCAGTGTGGGTCTTACTGGTATTTATCATGTTTGTATAATTTTTCACTTGTCTTTGAGCTTAATAACCCCTTTTTTCCCACCCTATCCATTTATTTTGGATATTGTGTTTTTCAGTTTTCGAATTTCTATTTAGTTTTTGTCCTGTTTTCTTAGTTAACATTTGTCTGCTGAAATCTTCCACTTTCCACTCATTCGTCTACCTTTTCCTCTAAATTCCTTGTTCATTGTATCCCTCTTTATATCCTAGTAATTGTTTTTAGGTTCTTGTCTGCTAATATTCCAACCTGAGTCATCTATGATCTGCTTCTGTTGATTTTTCTCTTTTGACTACAGGCCACATTTTCCTACTTCTTCACGTCTCTCATTTTTTAAATTCTGTGCCAATGCTGTGGATAAAAGCAGTGGGGGTTGAGGGAGGTCATTTTTCAGGAGCTCAGTTGGGTTGGGACAGGGTAGCCACTTCAGTTCGTTCTCATCTGCCTTGGTCTCAAATGTCTTCAGAGGACAGGAGCCGGCCGAAGTGGGGAGGTCCCCCTCAGGTCCAGGGTCTTGTGCCTCGAGTCTTTGGCATGTTTCTGAGCTAATAACAGAGATAAAACTTCTGCAGTTGGTTGCCCTTCATGTATCTGACTGTGGCCTTGAGTCCCTCAGGGGCAGGAGAAGACGGGAGAGCCCTTGAGCCTGTTGGAACCTGAGACAGGGCCCCAGCTGGTCCTGGGGCCTCGCAGAGTTCCCGGGGCATTGCATGGCTGGGGAAGCAATTCACTTCTTGTTTCTTAAGGTAACCAGTGTGGCAGTTTGGTGTGTATGCCTTTCTCCCCCTTTGTATGCATTTGTAACATGTAAGTGTGATTATGTATCATGATGGTTTTATTTACTTAAAAATGGAGTCATAATGATCTTCAACTTTTTCACTCATAAATACATCTTGGATATACTTCCTCATCAATACATATAGATCAATACATTATTTTTTTAAAAAAATTTATTTATTTTTAGAGAGACGGAAAGGGAAGGAGAAAGAGAGAGAAACATCAATGTGTGGATGCCTCCTGCATGCGCGCCCCCCACCAGGGACCTGGCCCGCAACCCAGGCATGTACCCTGGCTGGGAACCAAACCAGCGACCCTTTGGTTCTCAGGCCAGTACTCAATCCACTGAGCCGCACCCGCCAGGGCAAATTCATTACTTTTTTTTTTTAACACTGATGTAGTATTCTGTAGTATGAATGAGCTGTAAACCCCATCAATCAATCCCCAGTTTTGACTATATTTTATTTTATTTTTTATAGGATTTTATTTATTCTAGAGGGGAAGGGAGGGAGAAAGAGAGGGAGAGAAACATCAATGTGTGGTTGCATCTCGCATACCCCCTACCAGGGACCTGGCCCACAACCCACAAATATGCCCTGACTGGGGATCGAACCGGCAACCCTTTAGTTCGCAGGCCGGCACTCAATCCACTGAGCCACACCAGCTAGGACTAACCGACTATCTTTATGCACCTTTACATCAATGGGCCAGGATTTCTGGTATCCTGCTTCTATAGTCAGGGCTTTCACCATTTCCATCAGAAAACAATGGACAGACTTTTGTATTTTCCATGGAGAGGGCTCAAGTATTGGGAGCCATCCTGGTTCCTGAGTCATAGCTGCCCTTATGACCTCATAGGTCTCCCCACTTTACTCCTTCTACCCAGGCCCCGGCTAGAGTAACACAGACCTGAGGGGGTTTGAACCATCTACCTCCAATCCGTGTGGGACCAATGGTGAGAGGCTGACACCCAGGTTTTTTATGGATGTCTCCATAGATCCATCAGGATGAGGGGCCCCCCGGCATCTGAATCCTCTGGGAAGCCCTGGAAGCAGGCCAAGTGAGGGATACTGAATGGGGAGTGGGGGAGAGGAGCCTCACTCTTCCTTGCCTTTCCCCTACCTGCCGACCGCAGGAGGCGGACCAGCCTGAGAAAGTTGAACACTCTGGAGCTGAGCCTCAGCAGGAAGGGGAGCCCACTGACTCACCCTCAGCATCTCTGACCTCAGAGAAGAAGGTAGAGGTAGGTAGGAGGAGCCCTTACAAGGGCACAGCCGGCCCTCGTGTCCTGGTGCTTGTGACTAGTGTCTTTGGTATGGTCTAGAGCTTAGAACAGGAATGAACTCGTTCTTGTCCATCCTCTTTCCCCATCTATTTTTCAGACTGATACGCCGAATGACGCTGAGGCGAAGAGAGTGGATAATGCTAAAAAGAGCCCCAGAGAAGTATGACCCCACCCCAGACCCCCAGGGCTGGGGCCGGAATGTGCGGGCTGTGTTTGAAGTGGAGCAGCTAGGGTCTGGGAGGCTGGGCGTCGTCAATAGTGTGTGTGTTTGTGAGCTCGTGCGTGCAAGTGTGCACACATGTTTGTTAGGAAAGATTTCAAGTGTGAAAGTCAAGAGAAGGGAAGGTGTGGGAGAGATGGGAGAGATGGAGCCCTGCGGGGTGAGGAACCTGCTAACGCGATGGCATGCAGAGTGAGAGAGCACGCTGTGAATGGGCGCTGGAGTCAAAGACCAAAGGGCAGAGCTGGCCCAAGAGGCCCCTCCTCCAGCAGGTGGGTGGGGTTTGGAAGGAAGGGTCAGGGAGCCTGGTGAGGTGAACATGGTGACCCTGCCCCGGGCTGGCCAACTGGATCCTTGCAAAACCGGGTAGCCGGGGCAGATGTAATCCCACTGCGCAGATGGGGACTCTGAGGCTCTGGGACTCTGAGAGGTCGATGTGTCCATGGCCGTGGGCCAGAGATGTGCAGAGACAGGACACCCACTTGGGCTTCTGGTCGCACTGAGTGCCCTGCCCAGGGCTCCTGAGGTTTGGAAGAAGGGGTGAATGTTGACAGGGTCCCTTCCTTCAAGCCCTGGGTCTGACGTGGGTGGGGGGCCATGCTCTGAACGTCCTCTCTTTTTTCTTGCAAGATCCCAGGAAACAAAAATACTCGTCCCCCTCGTGATCCTGAAGTTGTAAAGATCCAGGCCTGGTGGCGGGGCACCCTGGTGCGCCGGACACTGCTGCACGCGGCGCTCAGCGCAGCCGTCATTCAGCGCTGGTGGAGGTGGGTACTGGCGAAGGAGTTGGAGCAGCGGCGGCAGAAGGTGCTGGAGACCTTTGCCCAGAAGGAGTGGGCAGCGGTCAGACTGCAGTCCTGGGTCCGCATGTGGCGCATCCGCCTGCGCTACTGCCGCCTGCTGCACGCTGCCCGCGTCATCCAGGCCTACTGGAGGTGCCGCACCTGCACTCCCCGGGGCTTCATTAACGGCCACTACACAGTCATGGCCAACCAGCTGCATCTGGAGCTAGAGATCGTGCTGGGCTCAGAGCCTTGCTTTGTGTCAGAGTGTATTCCCCTCCCGATAAAGCAGTGAAGTGGTCTTTCCCCAGCCTCGCTCTGCTGGACAAGCTCCGGGGGTCAGGGCAGACGACGGCAGACACTCAGCATCTCGTAGGCTGGCTCCAAGGAGTTGGCCAGGGTTGTCTGAGCCCTGGAGTCCCAGGAGAGGGATCCTGAGCCCTCTTCCAGGCTGAGCAGAGACTGGGATTGACTGGCATTGTCTGCACAGGTAGGGGACTTGGGGGTGCAGATCTGCCATGCTGGCCACCTCAGGGAGCGTCCTTCCCGTCTGGTCTACTTGGTGCGTCTCCCCAAGGATAACGGGAGCCTTCAGGGTAGGTGGTTGGTAGTGGCCATGGCAGCACATTCGCCAGGAATTCACCCACGGGGTTCTGGTTGTTCCTGGCCTGTTCTCCGCCCCCTGCCATGATTGGCAGGAGCCCCCCCCCCCCAGCTCTGTGATCCTGGCTCCAGCTGGTCCGTAAACTGGCCCCCATACACGCAGGGTAAGGAAAGACCAAAGAGAGAGGCAGACCGCTCCAGACTCGTGGGTGGCAGATTTAATCAACAAGGGAACTTACATAAGAGGCTTGTTCGGGGTCACAGGACGAGTGGACCTCCTCACCTGCCCACCAGAAAGAAGTTCATAGAGAGGCCTTAACTGGATTGGGTTCCAAGCACTGTCCAGCTGGCCTCAATACCATGTAACTACCTCCAGGCTGAGTCCTTGAAGATGCCTCTCAATGTGGGAACGGGGGTGGGGGACAGGTTACATTCCACAGACTGGAGGGGTAAGGACCCTAGCTCACAGATCCAGCGGAGGTCACATCCTCTTGATGCCCTCCTCCTGCAGCTCCCTGCCCCACCGGGGGTGCCGGAGCCTCATGCTTGGCCTCTGAGTCAGAATCTGAGACCCGAACTGGAGGCGGTCAGCACAAAGCCCTCATTCCCCCCAGAACCTGTCCCTGCTCCCCAGCAGCCCCAACTCGAGCACGCCCACACTGCACGCTACCTCGCCGAGTACCGTAGGCCACTGGTGGGTCAGCATTTGTGCTTCTAAACGCAGAAAATGTGAAACAGTCAAAATCCAGTGTAAAAGAAAAAGTGGTACCCTCGTCCAGGGCGCTCCCTCTGCACGCAGTCTGCAGGACTGGAGGCTGGGGGGGTGAGTTGGCTGGTGCGATGGCCAGTGAGCCCAGTGGCCGCGCACCGCTGCAGGCTGCAGGCGCTGTACCCCTAGGCGGCGCTGTTCACGAAACAACGCGAGAGGAAGTCAAACAGGAAAAATGATGCCATCAACAGATGCGGTAAACGGGACACGCACGAGGCTGCAGCCGGCAGGCTGTTGTATGGCAAACATTTTCTATTCGTAGGAAGTGTACACTCTAAACAATAAAAAGCATAGTATGGTAAGTGTATAAATGAGTGACACAGTCGTTTATTGTCAGAATCAAGTAGTAGACACTTCACAATTGCAGGTGCTACGCGCTCTTACAGCCGGTGGCACAGTGGGCCTGTCTGCACCGGCGTCAGCACACACCCCGAAGGGTGTGTGGCGCCCGGACATTGCGAAGGCTACGATGTCCCCTGGTGATGGGAATTGCTCAGCTCCATCATAATGTCGTGGGGCCCCCAGCGTGTATGGCGGTCTGCCACTGACGGGCTCACAACTGTGCAAAGACGTGAGCGTTTGCACACGACGTGGGACAGTGCTGGGCCGTTTGCGTATCTGAACGCACGGCGGTGCCTGGGGAGGCTGCAGTCACTTGCAGGGTCTTCTCCCTCCACCCTTTCCCGCCTCCCTCCAGTCGGCGATGATCCCAAGGACATGCCCTAATAAACGTCCTGGACACCCAATTCCGGGCCAGAGTCCCCTTCCCTGGAGACCCCAAGCCGCAATGACTGGGGCTGGAGGTTGCCTGAGGTGGCAGGCCATGAGATGGGGCTTTGAGGCAGGGTCATTTTCCTCATCACCGTTTGCCTGCTGGGAAGCGGCACATGGGGGTGTGCGGGGCGGTTTCGGGGCTCCTTCACAGCTGTGGCCTGGGACGGCCTACTGGGGGCAGGGACACACTAGCTGCTGTGCCACGATGGGTGTTTAAAGGTGTGGGGGAATTGACCGCAAAGGACGGAACGGGCATATTCTAGTCCTCACTGAAGCTCTAGGACAAGGTTAGGAAAGGCTTAGAGCAATTAATGGGCAATGAAGATCCCAGTGTGAAAGCCAGTCCTCGAAGCAGGGGAAGGAGCTCTCATTGAGGCTGGAGGGGCGGGGCAAGTGAGGGGCAGGCCCAGGGCCTGGCAAGCGAGGGGCCAGCCTCTTCAGAAGGGTAACTCTCCACCAAGGTAGGGTACTTTGCCCAGATCAGGGCTGGGGTCGTTTGGGTCGGCGGCTTGCCCCTAACCTGCACCCCCAGACCCTCCTGAACCCTTTGAGTCTGATGCAGCACGACCATCTTCCCTGAGCTCACAGGTGGCAGTGGGAACAGACAAGGGGAAACTGAAGACGCGAGCCACCGAGGCAGGGAACCTAGACTCTCAAATAGCCCACCACTCTCATACCACCAGCCCCTCTCAGCTCATACCTGGGGGCTTCGGGGCCCCCTTGGGGCCAGCAGACATAGCGGAAAATGTCCGCATCTGTTTTATGGGTTGTTCAGCTGAGTATGTGTATGCCACCCCAAAATAGGCTGCTGAGCTATAGCCTCCCTCCAGGGTGGCCTTGGACAGCAGCATGAGGGGCAGGGCCCTCGCTGGGCGGGGTTTCCCGTGGGCCTGGGGTAGGGTGTGAGCAGACTTCTCAGCAGTGGCGAAGGGCTTGCCGGTCCGCTTCCCAGAAACACTGATGACTAATACCGTCAGTACCCACCCATAAGCCTTCAGCACTTTCTACTTCCCTGAACTTTGTAAAATTGTCCAACTAAGCCTTTTTTTTTTTTCTTTTTGCACTGTGTACACATTTTCACCGCCATCAGCTTTACCACATCTTAGCAGATCCCACTGCAGGGTGGACTGAACTAGTGTTTTCCCAACTCTTTCCTCAAACGTTTGCATTTGTGTCACACACACTACTCACAGGGCCTACATTCTGCAGCCACGCCAGACCGGGCGGCCGGCCACCCTTTCGATGCGCAGCTGAGGGACTGGACCGGTGACCTCTGCCAGCTCACCGAGAGCCAGGTAGAACCGCCCGAAATCCTTCGACCTGCCTTTGACTGACTGCCGATTGTATTCCCAGTGGCTCCAATTCTTGGCACCGCTCTCCTCCTGGACACACTAATAGCCGTTGTTTGTTTTCTCCGGACACATTTTTTCCCAGCTGCTCCAATGAAGCGTGATCTAATTAACTCACTGCTAGTGAACGTCTTTTCTCGCTCAGCTGACAAATGGGCCACTCCGGAGCGGCCGGCAGATTCATTCTCAGTGTTTGATTTTCAGGAAGACGTACTGTGATGGGATTCAAAGTTTAACATTCCTATACTTCACGCTCGTCGCTCTCCTGTGAGCCAGGAATGTGGCGGACTGCATCGTCGTCTGGTGACGTGGACGTGCCATCCTGCGATCCCTGAGCACATTGTCCGAACAGCGAGACATTTGGAGCCCACTCTCCTCCTCTGGTCTGGGTTTGGCATGATGGGCAGGCGCGGCCATGAGAAATAAGCCGCAGCACAGCAGTGCATATGGCACCCAAAGCACCGGGAGATTTGCTGTGTGCTGGCAGTCACGGCAGGGCGGCAGGCAGGCTGGGGGGGGGGGTCCTCCGGCCCCCGCTGTCTGACAGTGTCTCGCACTGGGTGCCCTAACAGACTCTGGGCCGGGGACTCGTGTGTGTCCAGTGAGGGATACAGCATCGGGCGAGGAAGAGGCTCACCTGTCACAGATTTACAGCAGATCCCCTCCCATCCTACAGAAGCTCGGTGGCTGGGCCGGCTCCTTCAGAACCGTTCCAAAATCAGGCAAGGGGCCTGGGCTCTGTGCCGAACTGTACGGGGGTGCCAGGCCACTGTAACAAGGTCCCGTACGTGCTTGGCGTAGACAGCAGCCCAGGGCCCCCTCACAGTCCAGGAGACTGGAGGTCCCACGCCAGGTGCCAGCAGGGCCGTGTGCCCTTGGAAGCCTGAGGGGAGGGTCTGTCCTGGCTTCCCTCCAGCTGCTGGGGGTTTGTCATCTGAGTCCCCTGGCGGACAGAGGCGTCATTCCAACCCCCTCCTTTCTGTGCACATCTGTGTGATGTCCGACTTTTCCCTGTTTTCACAAGGGCACCTGTCATACGGGACTAGGACCCATGCTCATCACCTTGTCTTAGCTTGCCTACGTCTGTAAAAACTCCATTTGCAAAGAAGGTCCCAGAAGGTCCCTACTGGGGTTAGGACTTCAAGATATCTTTTGGGGGGTGGGACGGCCCCATTCAGCCCACAGCTCCCATCATAAGCCAGTCCCCAGCCGCAGGCTTTACCTCAGGAGCGCACATGAACTTGACCAGATCTCTTCCCTCTGGCCAGAGGCAACCCCAGCAGCCACCCAGCCGCAGGCACGGTCCCCCGCAGCAGCTATGAAGAGAGGACCCCGCATCCACACAGTCACTACAACCCACCTTTGTGGCGCTCAAACTGACTTGCTCTTCCCAGTGAGTTCTCACCGTTTAAGAACAGCATCCTCAGGGCTCCTGTGGGTCTGAGATGGTCCAGATGGGATTCAAGTTCTCAGCAGCCCCAGCCCTCATCCCCAGGGTCATCACACCTCGGACACCTTGCCTCTTTCCTGTTTGAGTCCCCCTCCTTCCTGGGCCCAGCCCCCTTGTTCCGATGGGCTCCACGTGGGGTCTTTTCTGTGCCGTGAAGCCCAGGGACTTGAATCCATCCCATTTTGTCATCGGCCAGGGAAGCCCTCGCTCTGAGCCGGGTGACGCCGGTGTCCTTTCTGTGGCACATGATCCACACGGGGCACCCTTTTCAGAGTCTGCCTTTTTCCACGGAGCCAGCTGTTAAAGATTCAGGGTGGAGGCTTCTTGGATTTTTTTCTAGAAACGGTGAGAATCAGAAGCATCTGGAAAGCATGTGGATGGAGCCTCTGAGTGGGAGCACATGCCAGCCTCCCCCCACCCCCCCAGTGACTGACAGCTGTGAGACCAGGGTGAGCCGAGTCAGGTCCCTGCACCTCCGTTTCCTCCCCTGTGAGGTGGGTGAATTTGTCACTCCGTTGCCTTGGCTGTGGACAGCAAAACGTGGTAACGGGGCTGGACCCTGGGGACCTGCTGGGGCCTCCTGGGGGCCTGGCTTCCTGCAACTCCCTGTCCATGCATCGTTCTCCATTATTTCTCCCATTCTCTGATTTACTCCCGTCTTCCCCACCCCCTCACCCCATTAACTTCACACTGATGCCCCCTGCAGCCTGAAAAGGCCTTCTCCTCCCCCTCCCCACAGCCTCACACTGGCCACCCCCTCATTCCCTCTACACATCGCAAATGCTTTCCTCAGTGACCCCTGGGGCTTCAGAATGACCGGCTGGCTCAGGGGCCTGGAGCAGGCACAGGTGAGGCCCTGCTCATCCCCTGTCTGTGACCTTGAAGCCCTCAGGGGAAGAGGGGGACAGGAAAGTGCTTGAGACCCCTGGAGCCTGGCCTGGGGGTCCTGGCTGGTCTGGGGGGTTCACGGGTCATCTGGCCTGTGCGGGCCCTGCTCTGCCGGGGTAACTGGGTGCCCTATGGAGAGGCAGATACAGGAGGCTCAGCCACAGCGGGGGAGTGTATCTGTTCCCCACGTTCTGCAAGTCTCCACAGACGCTCATTGCTAATTTTTGCGCCTATTTTCTTAATTCCCACCCCGCTCTGGAAATAATGCCTTTACACCACCTATATAAATTGAAATCCATTGAATGGATAGCAGCCAGGCCCTAGCGAGTACCATCACAGACCTCCGTATGCGTGGTCCAGGGCCTGGGGCAGCTGTTGGAGGCAGAGCTCTGGCCACTCTGGTAGCAAAGGAAGGACAGGCGTCCTAGGTTTTCCTTAGAAGGGGCTCTGCTGTTGGGAACCGTCATGGCGCCTGAGTCACAGGTGCCCTTATGACATCACGGCTCTCTCCCCGCCTCCTCTCTTGCTTCCAGAGCTGTGGCTGGAGGAGGACAGGCCTGAGGGTGATGGGACACCTCGCCCTTAACCATGGGTAATTTAGTGCAGACCTGCAGAGTCTGAGCACCGGCCCCGAGTCCTGGGCGTTTCCTGGGCCGTAAGAGGCAGACAGACGCCCCTAGCTCTCTGGGAGGGCAGCGCCTGGCTCACAGCCACCTCAGGCGGGAGCCCCCCTCCATGTCTGAGGCCCTAGGAAAGGCCAGGAGCTGAGTGTGGGCCTGACGTGGCACCCGGTACAGGGACACTTCTACTTCCGCCGATGTTTTTATCTCTAGACTCTGATTATAGAAGGATGGAAACTTTCCGAGTTATAATCAAAGATAATGATGAAATCCCACTGTAGAACAGAGCTGGAAGGAGCAAAAGCTAGAAGAAGGGACTCCACCCACACCCTCCCCGCCCTCCAGGGGCAGATGGGTCCAGACTCTACCGTGTTGGGGGCAGCTGACTTGCGACGTCTCTGACCCTTATGGTCCAGTGGAGTGACCCAAAGGCCTGTGACCACGTGATTTATTGTCTGGAGGTGCTCCAGTGAGTGAACGGGGCACTTATTACATTACACCAGGACAGGAGGCATGAGCCCAAGGCGTGCCAGGCCAGCTAGGATGGCCGGTCACTAAGCACAGAGCTGGAGGGGGCAAGGACCGACTCCTCTCTGGCTGTCCTTTGCCCCACGTTTCCTTCTTAGGCTAAGAGGCGAGGGTCTGGCTCAGGTGTGTCGGTTGTGTCAAGGAGGGGCCAAAGAATGTGAATCCAGACCCCACAGGGCTGGGAGCTACATGTGGGGACTGTGTTTTGGGAGCGCAGAGGCCAACGTGCATCCGTGTGCACACGTGTGTGGAACTTTGTGCTGATGTGTTAACTGGTGTTTAAGCTCTTCCTCAGGTGTGTGAGGTGGGGGAATCTTTGAATACTGCAGTGGGGTAGCGGGGGGCGGGAACGGCAGGTCGTGGGGCTGACCTGATGTCAGAGGTGAGAGGACGGGGCAGCCGAGGACGCCACTTTCCAGCAGAGGGGAGGGGACTGAAGGGAGGAGACATGGATCCCAGGTCGCAGGGCAGGTCCGGGTGAAACGTGTATCTGCTTCTCCTCTCCACGGTGGTTGGTGTGCCTTGCGTAGACCGGCCCACCACCTCCACGCGGGCGAGTTTGCACGCGCAGGTGCAGCTCTTTCACAAACGGAGACGCTGAGACTCAGGGGAAAGGTGGCTTGTCCATGTCCATCAGTCACAGAGCGGCAGAAGCAGGACACTTCCTAGGTTTCCTGGACCCAGCTGTTGCCAACGGCTCTCCTGAAGAGTCAGAGGGAGGGGTGGCCGTGGACAGGGGGACAGGGCCCCTTCCGGGCACACTTGAGGGCGGAAATGTATGAGTTTCCCAAGTGTCCCATTTTCTCTTACAAGGCTCCAAAAGAGTTAAGATCCTGATGCCGCCACAGGAAGCGGCCAAGTCCATCCAGGCCTGGTGGCGGGGCACCCTGGTGCGCCGAACGCTGCTGCACGCGGCGCTCAGCGCGGCCATCATTCAGCGCTGGTGGAGGCGGGCGCTGGTCAAGCGGCTGGAGCACCGGCGGCGGCCGGCCCTGGACTCGTACGTGCGGGAAGCGTGGGCGGCGGTCCGCCTGCAGTCCTGGGTGCGCATGTGGCGCGTCCGCCGGCGTTACTGCCGCCTGCTGCACGCCGTGCGCATCATCCAGGGGTACTGGCGCTGGCGCAACTGCCAAACCCGCGGCTTTGTTCAGGGTCTTTACGACATCAAAGAAAACCAGCTGAATCTTCAACTAGAAATCTCTTTGGGCCCAGAAATCTGCAGAATGCAGCAGTGCACAACCCTTCCAATAAAAGAGTGATCAGGTCTGCAAGCCCGCGTCCCCAGCTCTGTCAGACGCACCTCGCAGAGGTCCCTGCGCTAATGAGGGCGGATACTGGGTGGGCTGCAGGGGTTGTGGGGTCCTGGGCGGGGGAGGGCTGAGGGCCTGGTGCCGATGGACCAGCAGGCCGGGGATTGATTAGCAATGTCTGCGTGGGTAGGAGCGTTGAGGGCACCGGGCCCCCAAGTCAGCCAACCAGACCTCCTAGTGGCACTCTGGCTCGGCAGGCAGTTTTGGGACGTGGAGTCCTGCGTCATCTTCTGCTCCCCTCCCCACACTCTTTAAAAGTTACTACTTTAAAGTTGTGATACAGTATACATAGCATAAAGTTGCCATTCAACCGTTTTAAGTAAACAGCTTAGTGACACGAATAGACTTATTTGTTGTGAAAATGTTGCCACCATCCAGCTCCAGAATTTCATTCATCTTGCAAAATTGAAACTCTATCCATGAAACGATAATTCTCATAAGTCTCTTTTCTCCCCTCCCCCGCCCCCCGGCAGCTACCGTTTCACTTTCTGTCTCCGTGAATCTGAGCGCACCTGTCCCACCAAGGGCGTCCCACCCCACTGGTCCCTGCCGACCCGCCTCACTGAGCACGGCTTGTGCTAGAATCAGAGGCGCCCACTCTTAGTTTTTTAACCAAAGAAACTGCAAAACTTAAGTTCACACACACACACAGAACACTTTACACAGATGTACACTGCATGGAAGATCAGGGGTCATCACCAGGAACTGGAAACAACTCTGGAATCCTTCAGCTGGTAAAGGCCTCTGGGAACATCCAGAGAGCCGAGCGCCACTCAGCAAGGAAGGCGCTGCTACGGAGATGTCTCAGGTTCACGATGCCGAGTGAAAGAAGCCAGATGCAAAAGGCTACCCACAGTCACCACCTCTGCGGGGCCTTAAGGCCAAACAGTAGGGCCAGATGCAGACCAGAGGCCGCTAGAGTCTGGGGGTGGCGTCGTCGACCACAGAGGGGCTCAGGGGAATTGTGCGTCATGTAGCTGGAAGCTCAGTTATTAGGTGAGTATACATATTCTATGGTGCTGAAGAAGTGTTGTGAATATTGAAAGAGGTAATATTGAGGTTATAATTTGCAAAGTTCTCATCTATTGATGATACATGCTACAGTGCTTATGGGTTAAATAATGTACTTTTTGTTGTTTTCCTTTTAAAAAATTACATATTGTTTAGCAATCATTTTTTAAAATGTATTTTACTGAACTTATTGGGGTTCATGAAATAGGTTGCAAGTGTGCGCTTCCATAATCTGTCGCCTGTATATTGTGCTTTGTGTTCACCACCCATCGTCTGGTCTCCCCCAAATTAGGCAGGTTGGCGAGGAGGGGCGTGGACTCTGGAGCCCGATGGAGAGAGGAGGCTTAAGGTGAGAACGGACAGATTCCCATTGGACCTGGCCATGTGGAATGCTGGGGATGACGGTCAGCGTAGTCTCGGTGGGAGGGAGAGGAGCCCCGCTGGAACGGGGGAAGAGAAAATGGCAGGAACAGAGGCAGGAAGAGTGGCCACAAGTTTTGCTATGAGAAGCGGCAAAGACCTGGAGCAGAAGTGCGTCAGGGCCATGTTTTCTGAAGACGGCAGGGGCAGGCACCGGCAATGTGGGGGACGGGGCTGTGCGTGCAGGGTCAAGCACCTGGAGATGGCGGCAACGTTGTGGAGGGGGTGGCCCTTGACGGGACCACCGGGTTCCCTTCGCCTGGAGGGAAGGCAGCCAAGAGCGGGTGAGGCGTAGCTGGGGTGGAGAGGGAGGCGGCGGGAAGGTGGAGGTCCAGTCTGCTCCCACGTCTTCTGCCAAGTGTGCGGTGACCGACACCACACCTGAGTTCAAGGGGAAGGAGTGGATCTGGACACTTGCAGAGGAGGTGATGCAAGCCCAGTGCAGCAGATCCAGGTCCGGACACAAAAAACGCCCCCCTTTTATTACAAAATCCTAAAGCCTGCCAGGATTCTGTAACTTAACAACATCACCCTCAAACACACCCTGTGACACTTCCGCTGACATGTGCAAATTAAAACTACAAATCACTACACCCATTTCATCACCCTCCCAACCACACTCAGGCAAGCGTTACTCCTGCTGGACTCTGTACGGTGCAAATCTAGGGGAGCAGTGTGCTGGTGATTCGTCCGTTGGAGATCGCAGCCAGGAATATAACCGAGATCCGGCCTCCGGCTCCAGGTGGTTTCGTCCTGGCCACGCTCCCTCCCCGCAGGCACAGAGCGGGTAAGTGGATGCATTCATCCCACAGGATGGTGGGGGGGGCGTGGCGGGGGGGGGGGTCGGGCTGTGCAGGGTGGAGACGACCATAATTAACCACAGTGTCTGAACTGGGTCAAGAAAGCTGCAAGGGAAGGTCAAGAGTGACGGCTGCAAGAGAATGGGCAGGGTCAGCAGGGTGGATGGCCTGGTCAGATCGAAAGAGACATTCCGCTGGGAGTGTGTGAAGGGGACACGGGAGGAGAGAGTAGGGGACTCGGAGAACGGAACTCGAGGAAAAGGGATTTGGGCGACAGTGTGGTGATTGGGGAGGGCGAGGTCTAGAGCCGTGCTGTCCAATGGAATAGCTCGTAGCCACCTACGGCTGTTGAACTTGAAATAATTTAAATAAAATTAAAAATTCCACTCTTTATTTGTGCTAGGCATATTTCCAGTTTCCACCGCTATGTGTGACTGGTAGCTACCATATTAGCGCAGCCACGGAACATCGCAGAAAGTCCTGTTGCAGATCGCTGCTATACTGTAGCCATGGGGCTGAGGGGCTGAGGAGCGGAGCCGAAGAGGTTTCTTAGAGGTGGAAACGAAGGCGATTGGTAGGCTCATCTTGCACATGGTAAGATCCCCAGCCACGGAGACAGAAGGAAGGGTGTGGGAACATCACAGGGAGCCTTTTCTTGCACAGCCCTCGGGTGAGGGAGTTGTGGAGATGAACTGCTGTGAACTCCTGTTTTCTACTAGTTCCCACGGTTATCAGCATACCACGTCCCCATCACTAAGGCCAGCCTCCTGTCCTCCACCCAAGGCGGTGTCGCACTGCTCCCGGAAGTCAGCCAAGCGCTGGCATTTTCTCTAGGTGCTTGCCGGAGACACCTTGTTGCAGGTATCCAGGACCACAAGCTGACAGGGCAGAGCCCTGCAGGCCCTTGCCCTGTGCAGAGGACCCCACAGCCTTCAGGAGGACCATGTCTCTCAGATCCCTGGGGGGCGTGGGCGGCGCAGGGAGAAAGGGGTGGGGTTCCAGGTGGGAACCGGGACTTGGCTCTGTCCTGAATCAGGGTAGATTGCGACCTCAGCTCCTGTTTTGACAACTGAGTCAGAGCATATGGTGGTGGTTTGTTCAGAACAGGGTCCGTGGGTGCAGGGGGCAACCTCCCTGGAGTTTTTCCCCAGGAAGAAGAGGAGGCAGCATAGCCTACTCTTCTAAAACGTCCTTTTGCTGGGGGAGACCACGGAACACACCAGACCAGGTTAGACCTTTACTGGGGACACGAGCCCTTAGGGGTTGGTGATCTCAATGTGGAACTGCAGGTGAGTGGCCGTGACGACGCAGTGGCCCCGGAGGAGCGCGCAGGTCTGGCAGTCGTGGCAGTGCCAGTGGCACTGGATGATGTAGATGGCGCTCAGCACCTGGCAGTACCGCCAGTGGACGCGCCACATGCGGACCAGAGACTGCAGCTTGACCACCGCCCTCTCTCTGACGGCGTAGTTCACCAGGGCTGTCCTCCGCTGCCTGTGCAGCATCCTGGTCAGCGTCAGCCTCCACCAGCGCTGGATGACCCAGGCCCGGAGCGCCGCGTGCAGCAGCGTCCGGCGCACCAGGGTGCCCCGCCACCAGGCCTGGATCTTCGTGGCTGCTTTCATTGCTCTCTTCGAATTTTCCTAGGCAGAGGTCAAAGAAACCTCTCAGGAAACATCCTGCCACCCACTTCCAGGACTTCCTGGAAGGGTCCTGGATGCTCTTCACCATCAGCCCTACTTTGGAGAGTTCAGGGGAGTTAGCAAGATACACCTGAGAGCCGAGGCCTGGGGGGCGTGCCCTCCTCTGCGGCTGTGGGCACAGGGCCTTGCCCTCTGAGTCCCAGAATCCTCCACCGAATGCGCCACAGGCGCATGGGGCAAAGGAGAAGCCACGAGCAACGAGGAGGGTGCCTCTGGGAGGTGCAGGCCTTTGGCAGGCACGAGCCACTCGGCGGTGCTCCGTGGCTTTGCGAAGCTTGGCCACCTAATGCCTTCGCCTGCGGTTCTCTGCTGACTCCAGCCCGGCGGGGTGGCCAAGTCCTCACTGCCACAGCGGGTTTAGCTGCAGAGCTGGGACAGGAGGTGCTTTCCCACATTTTCACCATTCTAGTTCCGGGGCCTCCCTTGTCACCCCCCAGCCCCCTGCATTTGTTCTGTCTGCTCACTCTTCACCACGGTCAGACCCAGGCCCAAGAGGGCCAACACTGGGCCAACACTGAGGCGACTCCCGGTGATTTTAGACTCTGGGGCCCCGAAGAGGCCCAAATCTGTTCACCTCAGGACAT
This sequence comes from Desmodus rotundus, assembly GCF_022682495.2. Classification (NCBI taxonomy): domain Eukaryota; kingdom Metazoa; phylum Chordata; class Mammalia; order Chiroptera; family Phyllostomidae; genus Desmodus; species Desmodus rotundus. The sequence continues at coordinate 231,468 of NW_026527153.1, read as the reverse complement.
GCATGTAAGTGGCCTGGACCTCTCTTAGCTACATGGAGACTTTACCCACCTTTTTCTTCTCTTTCTTCTTCCTCTTCACTTCAGTTATTTCCTCTTCCTTGATTACAACTAAAATAAGATTGCCTCTTGTCTGTCGCCACAACAAAACAGGAAAGGGACGGATGAGTTAGGACGCAGTGTCTCTCCAGGGCTCTGACAAAGACACCCACTGCCTCCACACCCCATTTTTCCACACCCCTGAGCGCAGGCGGATCCCACCCACCCCTGGCCTGCCTAGGAGGTCTGGCCACGTCTCTTACGCAAAAGTGAACCCCCATGCTTGTCTTTAGATGTTTTATTAGCCTTGATTTCTCTGCTTCCCAAGGTCTGGCAGGAGCAATAGGAGGGAGAGAGCTGTGAGTTCACAATTGCATTGTGACTCAAGGGTTGAGTCTTCCTCACCTGCAAGCCCTGTCTACTTCCCTCCTGGCAGAGGTGTAGCCGGGTGCGGAGCGCAGATAGGGCTCTTGCGTGCCCTCCCATACCAGGGCTCTCCTCCAATCAGGCCCATCTCCGTCCTCCTCCTTACCAAACACACGGGACAGTGGAAGGGACCCCGGCAGTGTCTTCTCTGACTTGGCTCCTCCTGTTCGCCTTGGGTTCAGGTCCCTGTGCCCCAACACACTGCAGGAAACAGAGAGACCAGACGGGTCGAGAAAACAGTAAAATGAAGAAGGCTATTACAGATCCACTCTAAATAAGGCACCACAACCAGGTAGATTCATATCTGAATCTTTAAAAACGTATCAATTTGGAAATTTCCACTGTGACAAGTTACTCACAGCTATGCTTAAAGGCAGAAATGGCCATCAAGGCTTTCGGGGTGTCCTGCGGGATTTGGACTGGGTGCACGGCTCTTTCAGAGAAGGGCGGTTATCAGCACACCAAGTCCCTCCTAATGACGTGGGCTATCCCTCCATTTACTTAGTTCTTTTATATCTAAGTTTTGTGTGTAAAGAGCTTTGTTCTTGAGAAAGAATTCTCTCCATAAAACTTACCATTTAAAATTATGCAATTCAGTAGTTTTTAGTATATTCACAAGGTCAGGCAACTATCACTGTAATGGGGTGTAGCCAGGGTCCCCCCGCTCAAACAAAGGATTTGAACAAGGTCCAGAACTCAGGATGTCCAGGATGATAAAATATAGGGTGTCCTCACCCCCACAAGTCTGAACCGGGGGATGGGACACATGGAGCGGGGCCATTGAGAGTTATTTTGCATGTCAACAGTTGGCCAGCTTCATACCTGATATGCAGAAATGGTTATTTTGCATATCTATAACTGCTGGCCAGCTTCACAGATGTTAAGTAGCTGTGACCATGCTTTGAGCCAGGGAGAGGGGAGTGACTTCGACCCATGACATAAGTGGGATGCAGTCCTGTCCACCCCCCACCCCCCCAGTTACAGCCCTGCGTGAGAACTTGGAGATGGTTCGCTCCATGCCATGGGGCCACGCCTGCCTGGGCCAACTGTGGCAGCCAAGAAAGGCTGGAAAAATCTGGGAATGCTGAAATCGATTGTGGGAGGAGTCGGAAATGGGGTTGCAGAGGAAGGTTCACGCTGGGATTTAAAACCCACGCGTGGCAGCCATGTGGGGCAACCACACGATTTTGGGGCTCCCTTTACCGTGAGGCTTAGGAAGCAAGAGAGACAATGCGGGACTAGGGACGGGGACAACGCGAGACCTTGCAGGGAGGAAAGCGGTGAAAGGGCTCTTGCTGTGGGGGCCTGAGAAGGTGCCATGTGGGTTTGGATTAAGAACTGGAGACCCCGGCGACAGAGCTGTTGCTGCTGGGAATCGCAGGCCAGCCAGCTGAGCATGGATGACTGAGAGGAACTGGAAGAAGTGAGCTGCGGACTTCTATTTTTTTTTTCCTGAGACACGGTGCCCAAGACTGGCCTTCTAGGGCAAAGGGGGAAGGAAAGACTGTGTGTTGTGGGTGTTTTAAGGGACTTTGAATATTTAATGGAAACATTAAGTCATTACTCTAAACCTGTATAACATTTTTTTAGATTTTATTTATTATTTTTAGAGACAGGGAAGGGGAGGAGAAAGAGAGGGAGAGAAACATCAATGTGTGGTTGCCTCTCATGTGCCCCCTACTGGGGACCTGGCCCACAACCCAGGCAAGTGCCCTGACTGGGAATCGAACCACTGACCCTTTGGTTTGCAGGCCCGCACTCAATCCACTGAGGTACACCAGCCAGGGTTAAGCTTGTATAACTTTTGAATAAATAGTTCCTTTCCTTTTCACCAAACTCTGGCATTGAGAGCCATAATTTCAATTCCTAAGGGCAATAGGCAAGGTGAACCTGGTACAGAGGGACCCCGGGAGCGGTGGGGCGGGGCGGGGGGGGTCCATTCAGTAACAGTATCTTGTCCTCCCACCCACGGGTCTGTTCTGTAACATCACCACTGTCTGATTCCAGAATGTTCTCACCACCCCCCAAATAAGCCCCATACCCATCAGCAGTCCGTCCCCATTCTCCCCTCTCCCAGACTCTGGGAGCCGCCCATCCACATATTTACAGATGGGTCAGTTTGGGGTCGTGCATGTAATTGGGGTGACTGGTGACTTTAGCTTAGCAGTGTTTTCAATGTTTACTCGTGTTGTGGCTCATCTCTCAGTATGTCACACCTTTCTACGGCCGACCGACGTTCCCCTGCATGTACCTACTGTGCTTTAAAATCCGTTCCAACGTTAGTGGACACTTCTCTTGCTCCTGCGATGAATAAGCCTTCTGTGCATATTAATGCGCACGTTTCTGTATGGGCCTGTCTTCAGTTCTCTTGGGTAAGAATATACCTTTGATTATTTTCTTATTTTTTATGTGAAGATATTCCAGACATTTTAAAAAAGTATTTTTATGGATTATGCTATTACAGTTTTCCCAATTTTTCCCCCTTTACCCCCCTCCACCCTGTCCCCTAACCCTCCAGCATTCCTGCCCCCCTTAGTTCATGTCCATGGGTTGTGCGTACAAGTTCTTTGAGTCCTCTGTTTCCTATGCCATTTTTTATCTCTGCCCGTCTGTTTCATGCCTACCAATTATGCTTCTTCTTCCCTGTACCTTTTCCTCCCTATTCCTCCCTCCCCCCCTGAAATCCCTCCATGTGATGTCCATTTCTCTGATTCTGTTCCTGTTCTAGTTGTTTGCTTAGCTTTTGTTTTCCTTGTTTTCTTTTCTTTTAGGTTCATTTGTTGATAGTTGTGAGTTTGTTGTCATTTTATTGTTCATATTTTTTATCTTTTTGCTTAGATAAGTCCCTTTAACTTTTCATATAATAATGGCTTGGTGATGATGAACTCCTTTAATTTGACCTTATCTGGGAAGCACTTTATCTGCCCTTCCATTCTAAATGGCAGCTTTTCTGGATAGAGGAATCTTGGATGTAGGTCCTTGCCTTTGAATACTTCTTTCCAGCCCCTTCTTGCCTGCAAAGTTTCTTTTGAGAAATCTGCTGATAGTATTATGGGAACTTCTTTGTAGGTACCTGTCTCCTTTCTTCTTGCTGCTTTTAAGATTCTCTCCTCTTTAATATTGGGTAACTTGATAATGTGTTTTGGTGTGTTCCTCTTTGGGTCCAACTTCTTTGGAACTCTCTGGGCTTCCTGGACTTCTTGGAAGTCCATTTCCTTTACCAGATTGGGGAAGTTTTCCTTTATTATTTCTTCAAGTAAGTTTTCAATTTCTTGCTGCTGTTCTTCTCCTTCTGGCACCCCTATGATTCGGATGTTGGAACATTTCAGGTTATCCCAGAGGTTTGTAAGTCTCTCTTCATTTTTTTGAATTCTTGTTTCTTCATTCTGTTCTGGTTGGATGTTTATTTTTTAACTTTTGTTCTAAATCTTTGTTTTGAGCCCTGGTTTCCTTCCTGTCACTGTTGGTTCCCTGAATATTTTGCTTTATTTCACTTTGGGTAACTTTCATTTGTTTTTTCATTTTCCAACCAAGCTCAGTCAGTTCTGTGAGCATTTTGATTACCAGGGCTATAAATTCTCCATCAGATAGGTTGGCTATCTCTTCATCACTTAGCTCTCTTTCTGGAGTTTTGCTCTGTTCTTTCATTTGGGCCCTATTTCTTTGTCTTGGCACACCTTTTAAATTGTAAGGGGGCGGGGCCTTAGGTATCCACCCCCCCTCCCAGGGCAAGTGGGGGAGGGGCCAGAGGGGGAACGATGCAGCTCCCCTGCTCGGCTCTAGCCCACTTTCCAACAAACTCTCCTGTGAGACTGGGAGTTTCTCCCACCGTGGCAACCCCTGCCGTAGTCCACAGTGAGCTCTGAGTCTCAAGTTTCCCCTTCAGCCAGCTCCACCTGCACGGTCCACTGCCTCACCTCGGTTTCTCTGAGCAGGCCCCGCCCGCACGGCCTCACTGTGGGTTCTTACCAGTCTGGTTGTTCTGGTTGATTTTTTTCTTTAATTCCTCAGTTGTCGGAGTTCCATGCAGTTTGATTTTCTGGCGCTTCTGATTATTTATTGATTTTAGATTGGTTGTTATCCTCCTTTTGGTTGTGCAAGGAAGTGAAGGGTTTCTACCTATGCTTCCATCTTGACGGGAACCTCCCTAAAATCGATATTCCAGACTTATGAAATAATAAAAGGTATATATCTCTACTTCCAGTTGCTGGCACAGAACTCCTAAAACTCTTGCAATTTCTTAAGGCATAAGAGCACAAGAAATATCTGTTGTTTTAATATTTGCTCTTCAACCCCGAACCCTGATAAAGGGCTCCTGAACCCGTGTAATTTCCTGGGTAACAGGAGTGTCTTTTGTTCTAATAGGCTGATCTGGGCGGGCTCCCGGGGGGATCTTAGATGTGACTGGTCACTGGAAAGACGATGACATAGTAGTAGCTTGGAATTTTCAGCGTGCCTCCCCCCAAGCCCCCATTCTATTGAGAAGGAAAAAGTTGAAAATGGAGTTTCCAGAAGTGGCAGAAGGGAAATGTTTTGTATGAGTCGTAAAGAGACAGACAGGAGAAAGAGTCCTCAGAGGGAGAATCTTTGCCAAGGAAAGTGTATCCCTGTTAGCGAGCGGCTTGCGAGGCCTGTGCCCAGCCTGCACGAGGCTGGCCTCCTGCGCTCTCCCCCGGCTGCGCCGCTCCCAGGACAGCATCTGCGTGCCCGACTCTGGTCCGGGGGCTGCCAAAGAGAAAGCTAATGGGTTCCAAGCCCAGGCTAGCCCGATGGCAGGCTGGCACACTATGGCCACAGGGACAACTCTCATAGGGGGAGGTGCTGAGTGTCTTCAGGTTTATAAACCCCCAAGCCCTCCCAGGGGCAGGTTCAGGAGACAAGGATGGTGCTGGGTCTGTGGCATGGGACACCTGACTTGGCATAAATGAGGACAGTCTCAAGTGGCAGTTTCTGACTTGGTTAGAGTCAAGGGCATATGGTCACTGTCGGTCCAGAACAGGGGTCGTAGGCACTGAGGGGCAGGGGCAAGGGAGGGGTACCTGTATGGAAGTGAAGCCTTTCCTCCAGGATGGGGAGAGGGGACGGGGCCTGACGCTTGGGGATCCCTGTGCCGTGGGAGCCACTGAGACACACCAGGCCTTGTCAGGCATTTATTGGGCCATTGAGCCACCTTGGCAGTATGTCAGATGGACAGGATCTCAACGTGGAACTCCAGCCCTTTGGCAGGGCCCGTGGGCTGCACCTGTGGCCCGTCCCTGGTCTGGAGGGGGAGGCAGCGCCTGGGGGCCTGGAGGAAGCAGAGAGTGCTGCACACTTGGCAGTAGCGTTGGTGGCACTGACACATGCGGACCCAGGACTGCAGCCTGACCGCCGCCTGCTCCTGGATCACGTAGATCTTCAGCACGGCCTGCTGGACCTTCTGGACCCGCCGCCACAGCAGTGCCCTCCACCAGCCCTGAATCATCCAGGCCTGGAGGGCGGCCACCAGCAGGGTCCGGCGCACCAGGGTGCCACGCCACCACGCCTGGATCTTGCCAGCGGCCTTCACTCTTGCTCTCAGGCATTGCTTTGCAAGTAGCTGCTAACCAAGCAAAGCAGAGGACTCCCAGTGAACTTGTCACCACCCACCACAGCCCTGTTGACCACCAAGGCACTCCAACCTTCTCTCAGTCACCAGCCTTTCCCCTGCTGGTTCTGAGGGGTTAGGACACCTGGGTGGGGCTTTGCCTCCACTTGTGTTTTGTCTGTGGTTGTGGCCACATCTACTCACCCCTCAGTCACTGTCCTCGTCTTTCAAATGGGGATATACGAGGGGAAACCCCCAAAAATTGGAATTATCACCTGGCGGGCGGCCCCTTGTGGTACCGGCTCCCCCTGCTAGGTGAGTATTCTAGGAACCCACCTGGATCAGTGTACCAGCTGGCGTTGTTGTGAGAGGCTGCGTTCGGCCTCAGTGAGTTGTTCTTGAAGACTCACTGCATTTGCCCATTTCATGATGGGTTTTTACGAGTGCACCTGGCCACACTGCGCTGAGTGTTCGGCAGTTTTGGACCGAAAACAGCATGACCCCTGCGCCCCACCCTCCCTATGCACTCGATCTTGCCCCAAGTGACGTTTTTTTGTTTCCCTAGATGAAAAAAGGGACACATTTTGCCCACATGGAAGAGAGGAAATAAAAAACGGCAGAAGCCCTGAAAGGCATCGAAATCCGAGTTCAGGAACTGTTTCGAGCCATGGAAAAAAGTCTCGATAGGTGTACTGCATCAAATGGAGCGTACTTGGAAGGTGGCTGAGGTTGAAACATGTCAGCGTAAATAAATCCAGGTGTTTTGGGTCCCCCCTCGTACTTGCCCTGTGGTTCTCACAGCTTCGTGGAGCTGCTGGACACACTTCCTGGCCCAGGAGAGCTGGCCCAGGTGTGATGGGCTTCCTCACATCCTGTCACAGGCCCCCAGGGTGTCTTCCCCCCACCCCTTCTCTCAACTTGCCCTGCTGCCTCTCAGTCATCCCCACACCCTTCTAGGACCAGGTCCCTTTCTGGCCTTCCAGTTCCCTCTGTTCTGGCCCCCTCCCCCTGTCCCCCTGGGCCGTCTGCATTCCTAGCGTCTGTCGTCTCTCCCTGTTAAGTGCACCTCGCTCGGGAGGGAGGGGGCAACGCTGAGCCGACGCCAGTGGGGCCAGGGACTGACCATCCACTTCCAGGCACTCTGGGCTCCTGCTCCTGGGCCCCACCTACCTTCCTCCTCTGCCTCTCCTGTTCATCCTTATTATCTCCTTGGTTGGACTTCTGTGATCAGAATGCAGGCAGAAAGCCTGAGTGAGGACCAGCCCCAGTCAAACCCCCAGTTCCCCATCCTTCCCTGCATCCTGTGAAGTCATCTGGTACCTCCTTCTGCCCTGGGTCAGCTCCCCACCCTGGGGCAGGGGCCCGCTTACACAGCACCCACTGCCCATGGCTTGAGGGCGGTGGTTCAGGTGTTCACACTCCTGGTTGCTGCTCAGCTGTGCCTGGCCGAGGCCACAGGATGGTTATGGAGGTGACAGCAATGATGTCACAAGGGCACCTGTGACCCAAGGACCAGGGTGCCTTCTCCAGGCTCAAGGTTGTTGGATAAAGAGGAGACACCTGTGCACTTCCCTCATCCCAGGGAAGGACCGGAGTCTTTGGGGGAACCACAGCCCCTGTGAGTCTGTCCTTTTCCGAGGCTCACCCCTGATCTGGCCCACCCGCAGGGCCTCCTGTGGTCAGCCACTGAGGAGAGTAGCTCTCACCGTGCAGAGGAAGGCACGTGGGCCACAGCGCCCCTCCTTAGTGGGTGGGGCAGTCCTTCCCCGCTTGGGGACAGTGTGGGTCCACAGGGTGAGCAGAAGGAGCCGAGGAAAGGTCAGGACGGAGCTCCCCCAGCCCTCTATGCTCCCTGCCTCCAGCTGCTGTGACCCTGTCCTTCTGTGGCCATTTGGTGGCACTTCGCAAGCCAGCATATGTTCCTTAAAATAAAGCAAGCCCTTCCATCCTGTGTCTGAGACTTAGTAGGCTGGAGGAATTTTCCAGACACAAGCCATTATGTAGGAGACAGTGCAGCCCCCACTGTAGGCTCCTCAGGGGGGCAGTGGTCCTATTTTAAAGATTCATGAGCTACCCAGGCCTGCTCCCAAAGCCAGCGCCTTCTGGCTATTTCCCGCTCCGGTTCCCAGCTGTGCTCACCTCTCTTAGGGGACTCTGGGGACAGCTCCCTCAGACCTCGGTGACAGCTGGCGCGCCTCTACCTTTCAAGGCATCATCTACTTCCCGGCAAGGAACACGAGGACTTAGCTCTCCCCTCTCGTCTTCCCAAGGTGCCATGTGCCATGGAGGGCCAATCACAATTTAGCAGTCACATTACAATGACTATGAGTGGTCGGGACAACTCCCGCACCCCCGCCCCTCAAAGCACAGCCCAGTTCCTTCTCCTCTCCCCTGTGACTTCGCAACAGCATGTACACAATGTGACCGCACTGAGCGGTCCCTGTGGACTCATGAGCCAGCCTCAGCTGTCGCCTTCTTCTCCTCTCCACCAGCGACTCCGTTTCTCAGTCACCCCCAGTGACTGTCCACAGCAGGCTGCGCCATGAGGAGTTCCTCTCGCATGTTCCTGACGCCGAGGGAGGTGTTGGTTAGGGAATGCACACAGAGGCGGCCTTCTGAGTCATAAGACAGGTGGCTTCTGCTCCAGGCCACTAGGTCCTGCCGGATCTCTCTCCCCAGCAGACCTCCACCAATCACTTCCTAATCTGAGCTGGCCTGAAAGCTACGGTGTCCCCTTGCTGTGCTGGTTTGCGTGTCTCCGACCGCGAGGCGGGCAGACTGAGCTTCCTCAGGGGGAGGGCCTGCGCTCTGGCCTTGACCCAGACCCTTTCTGGCCGTGGGGACTCGGGCAAGTCTCTGGGCCCCTTCGTATCTGTTTCCTCCTGGGCGAGTGAAGACGGCAACACCCTTCTTCCAGCATGGCACTGGGGCAGGAGTCACACAGGCCACGTCCTGGGACGGGGGGCGGGGGGGGGGCTGGTCCTCTGCTGCTCTGTGCCCTTCGGCTCCCAGGATGACAGCACCTTGGCTGTTGGGTTACTGCCTGACTCTGTCCTTGTCTGATTTTCCCATTCGATCGCCATCATTCTCTTGCAGGACTTCTCAGAGGGACATTTGTGTAAGAAGCGAGTACATGACTCCATCCAGGTCTTAGATCTGTGGCTTTGCTGTGGTACAAACCCTACTCTCTAAAACGGGCTGACCCCCTGTCCCCGGAGGGTTCCCTGGCCAGCCGCCCCCGTCCCTCCCCCGCAGCGGACTGGTTGTTCTCAGCTGCACCGAAAGGGAGGCGTTTTTTTCCCCCCTATTCTTGTGTCGGGCATTTGCTTAATCTTTTAGTTTAGAAATTCCTATCATCCAACTCTGGGAAACTTTGTTGTCTGAGTTTAAAAAAAAATAATGTCTAGCCTTCAGTATTCTCATATTAATAATGATAGTAATCCTACTAGATTATAGAGCGATCCTTTAACTTTCCAACATTTTCTAACTCTGTCTTTAATTCTACTATTTGGAAGACTTTCTCCATTTTTAAAGAGAGTCTTAGCTTTCAAGAGCTCTTTCCTATCCTCTGAATATTCCTTGTTACAGCACATGATTCCTGTTTCACCGACTTATTTCTGTCTCTTATCAGCCTAAGAATATACTTATGGTTGTTAGTTTGTTTTCTGTAAATCTTTTTTTTAAAAAAATTTATTTATTTATTTTTAATTGCAACTTAAAGCATTTTATATATTTATTTTTAGAGAGAGGAGAAGGGAGGGAGAGAGGGAGAGAATCATCAGTATATGGTTGCCTCTCATGCGCCCCATACTGGGGACCTGGCCCACAACCCAGGCTGGTGCCCTGAGTGGGAATCGAACCTGTGATGCTTAGGTTTGCAGGCCAGCACTCAATCCACTGAGCCACACCAGCCAGGGTTATTTATTTATTTTTAGAGAGAGGGGAAGGGAGGGAGAAAGAGAGGGAGAGAAACATCGACGTGCAAGACTTACATCAATCGGTTGCCTCTTGCACACACTCTGATCGGGGACTGAACCTATGAACCTGCAACCCAGGTCTGTGCCCTGACCAGGATTCGAACCTGCGACCTTTCGTTTTGTGGTCGATGCCCAACAAACTGAGCCACACTGGTCAGGGCTGTAAATCTTTCTCTTCTGTCCCCAGTATTGTCTCTGTTTCTTTTAAGCCCCTCTCTTTTCTGTTTCTGTTTTTGTCTCCGTCTTTCACGTTAGAAGCTTTAGGCAGATGTTAACGGCCCTGGGTTGTGTATGTATGTGCAAGAGTAGAGCCCTTCGGCGGGGGGGGGGGGGGGGGTGGGTATTGCTGGCCATACACAGGAAGGGCGACACCCCCACACCCTTAAATGAATGTCAGTTCCTCACCTTAGGCCCTTAGCAGCTGGGGCCTCCGTTCCACACTAAGTTCTTATTGTAGGTTCGCGATGGATTTTAACATGTCTGATCACCTTATTATCTCCTGGGCTCTTTTTTCAAAATTGTCAAAATTGTCTTAACTAACTGTGGACATTTATTCTTCAATATGACTTTTTTTTTTTTGACATCCATTTGCCAAGTTCTCAAAAATTCTGATGAGGTTTTTATTGGAATTGAGCTTAACTTTCGGGTTAACGTGGAGAAAACTGAAGACCTTACCGTGTCGAGTCATTCTATCAATGACTGGGTAGCGCAGCGTCTGCTTATGGATGCAGCGTCTCCACCCACTCAGGTCTTCCTTCCTGGCCCGGCTGGGACAGAAGTGGCATGCGTAACTTCCAGGAGCATGAACTTGGAGAAGGAGCATGCCTCTCTCTCCCTTCCTCCTTGCTCGCTCCGTTATAAATGTGATTACTGAGTGCGAAGAGGCTGTTTTGGATCACAAAGTGACCTTGGGAGCAGAGGCCATTCCAGCAGAGTGCCAGGACTCCTCCCTGCCCAGAACACCTGTTTCTGAACTTCTATGGGGAGGAGAACTAAACCTCCAGTTTATTGAAACCACTCTTACATGGGTTGTGCTATCATTCACAGCTGCCATGTGGTTAAGCCCTACCCCAGTGGTTCTCAAAGTGGGGTTTCCTAGAAGCACAGCCACAGCATCGCCTGGAGATGAGTTAGAGCCTCATGCTCGGGCCCTGCGTGACTGAGTCAGAACGGCTGGGTGGAGTGCACTCTGCGTAACGGGGGCGGGCGCTGGCTCTGGGAAGCGTGGCTGCAACACTATCTCCCTTAGTCCGGGAGCAACACCCACCTGCCCCAGGAGGCTGAGCCCGCAGGTCATCCCGGGGCGGAGGGCTGCCACCCCTGTGCGCTGCGTCAGCAGGGGTGTGGGCAGGAAGGAGAGGGGCCCACAGCCCACCTAGTCCCGGCCCTCGTTATAGGACCGGCTGCAAGTTGCCCAGGGCGCCCCTGCCGTGGAACTACGGGGTTGTAGCCCTTCACACTGGGCTCACAGGTGAGTCGTCCGCAGCGAGATCCACACTCAGCCCTTCTGGTTGAAGGCGCTTAGCTGATTCATTCACGAACCCCCTCCGCTCTCCCTCTTACCGCGCTACAGACATTATGAGAACGTTCTGGTGTTCTAGGTGCTTCATAGAGAGAGAATTTCACGTTTATTGTCAGGAATTCCCTAAGCACACCTCCTACCAGTTTCTAATTCAAAACCTTTTTTGAAAACTTCTTCCTGAAAAGCAGCTCCCACAATCTGCTTTTCAGTGTTTAATAATCTGTTGAGATCTCCTCCTCTTTCTCTGTCTTAACTGACTTATGTGAAAAGGGGTTCACTGGCTCATAAAGCTACAGATTCCCAGTGGAGCCAGGGGCAGATTCAGGCATGGCTGGACCCAGGGGCCCAGAGGGATCCTCAGGACTTAGTCTCTGGCCTTCCGTCTGTGGCCCTACTTTGCTCTGTGTGGGTCTCATTCTCAGTGGGCTGTTTTCCTGTGGTGTCCCCAGAAGTTCTGGCTCCATGACCCTGAAAGTCAGCAGCCCTTGTAGTGAGCCACAGGAAGTCTATCCGTACAGTGAACAGCCTGGAGCTCTACCAAGGAGTGAAGCACTGAGGCGTGCTGCCGTGTGGACGAAGCCTGCCAGCATCATGGCAAATGAAACTAGACACAAAACCGTTTGACTCCGTTTCTATGGGAGTCTGCACCAGCTAAACCCACGGAGACAGAACGCAGGCTGGAGGTTGCCAGTGGGTGAAGGCCGGGGCACTAGGGAGAGAGTGACTGCTTCATGGGCTCGGGGTTTTCTTTTAGGACAATATGAATATTTTATTTTATTTATTTTATTATTTTTTTAAAGATTCCATCTATTTAGAGAGAGGGGGAGGGAGGGGGAAAGAGAGGGAAAGAAATATCAATGTGTAGTTGCCTCTCATGGACCCTCTACTGGGGACCTGGCCCACAACCCAGGCATGTGCCCTGACTGGGAAGTGAACCAACAACCCTTTGGCTTGCAGGCTGGCACTCAATCCACTGAGCCACACCAGCCAGGGTGATACAAATATTTTAGAACTCGATCTATAGATGATACTGGTTGCTTAATGCTGTGAATGTACTAATTGCCGCTGAATTGTTCATCTTATATTAGTGGTTAACCTTATGTGGTTACTCTAAAAACGGTTGTGTGAATTTCACTTACGTTGTACATATACCTATATAGGAAGTGTTCTTTCATGCCACGCTAGGTCAGGCACGACCCTAAGAGAATGGGAGAGACACAAGAAAACAATGCGTGTCACACTCACAGGGTCTCAGGTCCTCCAGAGGAGGTCACCACACGTCATTCAGGATCACAGGAGAAGCACCAGGTTTTGGCCAGGTGGCAGGAGATAGCGAGAAAGAGCTTTTGCTGGGGCCTTCACCGGAGTGGGAAAGGCCAGGCAGGGCAGGTCACCAGTTTAGGACTGGCTAGTAGGAGTCACATTGGTCCCCAGATGCCTGTACCTGACCCTGGGATGAGCAAGGCAGAAAAATATTTCCTCCTGGGGTGTGCAGGCCGGAGCGAGGAGGGAGGGCTCTGGATTGGTTGGTTCGCAGATAAACCAAAGGCATGCTCAGGGCTGAGTCCTGTGCCTGCTCTAAGACCCGGCTAGTCCTGGGAGGGCAGACCAGAAAGGAATTTTTTTTTTAAATGTCAAATGTCATAATATACAAAAACTAAAAAATATATATATATACACAGTAATACAGAGGTGGGCAAACGTAAGCTTACAGTTATACATACACAAAACAGTTTATTCTTGTATTATTTATTTATTATTTTATTATTTACTATTACTAACTTACTTTTGCCCACCCCTGTATATTGAGAGAGAGAGAGAACGTACAGAATAACAGAGAGAATAATAAACAAGAAAGAGGGAGAGCCCAGGCCCGACCCACAGTGCTGAGCCCCCGAAGTCTCGGCTGGCCTGGAGCTCGCCCTCCAGTGCTGGGCACAGAAAACAGAAAACGTGGTAAAATAGCCTCAGGTTTCTTTGAGGACTTTCAAAGCCAGACAGCAGAGTCAGGAGCTGGAGCGCACAGTATGGAGGGAAAGCCGTTTTGTTTTTTGTTTTAATCCTCACCCGAGGATATATTGATTTTAGAGCAAGAGGAGGGGGTGGGGAGGAGAGATTAGAGAGAGAGGAGGAGAGATTAGAAACATCAACTGCTTGTCGCGACACATGCCCTGACCAGGGGTCAAACCTGCAACCCAGGTATGTGCCATGACTAAGGATCCAACCTGCAACCTTTCGGTGTGGGGCCAAAGTGCCAACCCACTCCGCCCGAGCGTGCGCTGTTTTACTAAGGTGCCCGAAGGAAGCTTCGCAGAGAGGAAGCTGGGGGCAGAGTCCAACCAGACGGAGTGAGCGCTGCACCTGGGAGGAGACAGTCCCAGCACAGGGGACAGCAGGTGCCCCGCACTGTGCAGGCCTTCAGGACAGAGCCGGCAGGGAGGACTGAGGGGCTTCAGGCTCCTGGAGATCAGAGCAAAGGCTTCTGAGATTGCTCTGAATTTAAAGGGAAGCCATGGGAGGCTTCCATGATGCACAGGTGCAGAGGTCACCCTTTACGGAGAACACCCCCCCGCCCCGCCCCCCCCCGCCCCCGTGAGGAGGAGTGTCTATGATTGGCTGACTTGGGAAGCCCCGGCCCCAACGCTCCTTCCCACGGCAGACATTGCTGACCAATCACCGGCCTGCTCATCCAGCATCAGGCTCTCAGCCCTCCTCCACACAGGACCCCGAGAACCCCCGCCGGCCCCTCGGAGCTGACCTGTGAGACGCCCAGTATCTGCCCTCAGGTTCCCTGCCCCTCTGCTGCGTGTCCGACAGAAACCAGGCGACACCGAGTTGGAGCAGACCTGATCAGTTCTTTATTGGGAAGGGGATGCAGTCTGTAATCCGACAAATATGTGACCCCAGAAAGATCTCGAGTTCAATTCCTAGCTGGTTTGCTGTGAGTTCGTACCTGCCCCGGAAGACGCCAGTGGTATGACAGCTGCGCCAGCGCCAGTACCCCTGGATGATGCGCACGGCGTGCAGGAGGCGGCAGTAACGCCGGCGGACGCGCCACATGCGCACCCAGGACTGCAGCCGGACCACCGCCCACGCTTCCCGCACGTAGGAGTCCAGGGCTGCCCGCCGCCGCCGCTCCAGCCGCTCGGTCAGCCTCGGCCTCCACCAGCGCTGAATGATGGCCGCGCTGAGCGCCGCGTGCAGCAGCGTTCGGCGCACCAGGGTGCCCCGCCACCAGGCCTGGATCTTTACGGCTTTTTGCTCTTTATCAGGGGGCTTCTTTTTGGGTGGGGGTGGTAGCTAGGAAAAAGAAAGGGCACTCAGGAAAGGTTTCCCGCCCACCTCCAACCCAGGGTGTGCCAGGAAGGGGTCCTGACCCTTGCTAGCCATGGCCCCTTAGAAGTTCGGAGACATTGGGCATGGCACTGCTGGAGCCAGAGAACAGGAAGGCGTCCTGTCTCTGCCACTCTTGGTTAATGGACACAGGCATCTCACAGGCCCTCTGAATCTCAGGCTCCCACCTGTGACACGTGGCACATGTTACATGCCCTGGTCACCACCGGGCATGTGAACCCGGTTGGCCAGTCTAGAGAGAACGCACCATGATCTCGGGGTCAGAGGGTTCTCATGTTCCTCCCGGGCCTGACCACCTACCTGGGTGCGGGTCGCCTCTCCGTGGTGCCCACTCACAGGCTGGAGAAGGGGAACCCTTGCTCCCCTCTCGTGCCTGATTCCAGCTCCCATGCCCAATCTCCTGTCCCCTCTGTCAAGTCATGCAGTTTGGAGTCTCTCTCGTTTATTTCACATGTTTGTTTCCTTGGTTCTCATGCCTTATTCAAGCACACGTGTGAGCACATGCATGCACACCTGTGCACACGCTCCCACAGGATTCTAGGCTTGGTTTCCCCTTGACTTGGCAATGCCTCTCCCTATCCCAGCCCTCCCCACCCCACTCCCCAAGTCTGCGTGGTCCGATCCTCACTTGCCAGGGTTTCTCCTCCCTCCAAGCCACTCTCCGGGGCTCAGTCACCCACCCCTCTCAGGCCCAGAAGGAGCTAGGAGAGGAGAGCGAGGGATGAGTCAGTCACTGTCCCTTCTAGCTCTGGTGAGGACAGCCACTTGGCCTGGTGAGTCTGGGCCAGTCTCAGTTTATGATGGTCGCTCCTGAGCAGTAATTGGGAGCACTGTCTCTCACTCACAAACGCACCCCAGTTTGGATGGCACATTCCATGACCGTCCTGAGCTGCAGGCCTCAGGCAAGACAGCCCGTCACTGCTGGGCGAGTGGGGGCAGAGCTGGGGCAGGCTGGGGTCGCCTCCGCCCCCCACGTGGAGGGCCTCCATGGACCTACCTTTGGTGGCATGGCTGGGGGTGGAGAGTCTTCCTCTTCCTCTCCCTTTTTCTTTCTCTTTTTCTTTTTCTTTTCCTCTTCCTTTTCCCCTCTTTCTTTCATCAGTGCGATTTCTTCAGTGTCATCCACTATGACTTCATACGACTGGGCATTCTTCTGTAACCAGAGTTAGAGGGGAAATGCATGTGCAGGCTGTCCTCTGTGCGTCCGGGGGCCAGGGGCCCTGCACTTTGCCCTCCTGCCTCGCCCAGAGCCCCGAGGTGCAGGACTTGCATCCTGGGGGAACTGGCAGTGCACCTGCCCCTGCCAGCACCAAGGGGGACTGGCTGTTCTTACACTGCATTGAATGCCCATGACTTGGAAATAGATGGTTTAAACCCCCTCATGTCTTCCACGCCCCAAATTGTCCATGGTTAGGAGCTTGGTGGTTCCGTCCTGCTCAGGTCTGCCCTCCTCCCGCCAAGGCTCCGGCAGGAAGAGAGGAGGAGGGGAGAGCTATGACGTCACAAGGGCACCTGTGACTCAGGCTCCAGGAGGCCTCCCAGTAGTTGAGTCCCCTGTGGTAAAAATGTGAAACTGCCATAAATGCCCTTGGCGAAGAGGCCAGACTCCCGAAACACTGGCCCGTGGGCACAAAGGTGTTCAAAGTCAGTCCCTTCAGCCTGGCCGATAAAAACGTAAATCTGAGGATTTAAACACTATCCGTAGGAAGTTCATTTATGTGGACTTCAGTTAAACAATGGAACCGAATGATTAAAAAGAATGAGTTTGGAACAAAAATCTTTTAAAAAGGTTTTATTTATTTATTTTTAGAGGGAGGGGAAGGGAGAAAGAGAGGGAGAGAAACCTCTGTGCAAGGGATGCATCAACTGGCTGGCTGCCTTCTGCAGGCCTCCACCTGGGCGGGGACCGAACCTGCTATCCAGGCGCGTGCCCCAACCGGGTGTCGACCCAGCGACCCTTTGCTTTGCCGAATGATGCCCAACCCACTGGACCACACCAGCCAGGGCTGGAACCAAATCCTTAAGTCCTTTACAAAAGGAGATTTACAAAAGGTTCAGAAGCACATGAGAAAATGTCCAACATCGTTAGTCACGAGAAAAATGAAAACCAGAAGCACAAGTTCTTATCTCTAAGCACCCTGGCGAATGGTTAAAATAAGAAATGGTGACAAACCAGCATGTTGCCAAGGATACACAGCACCACCCCCACCCCCGCCCCCATCCCCGCCGGCGGGACCGTGCAGACAGTATGGAGCAGTAGAAGCACTTTGGACGACGGCTGGGCCGTTTCCAATGCCGTTAGGCATCTCTGCACCGTCACGCAGCGGCTCTGCTCTCAGTATTTACACAAGGGGAGTGAAAACTCAAGGCCACAGAAGATCTGTGCATGAGTGCTTGCTCATAACGACTTCCCTCAAGCAGGTCAAAGTCAGGAAGCAGTCAGGTGCTCACCAAGAGGTAAGCAGACCAAGAAGTGGTGGGACACTCACATAATGAAGTAACATACGGTAACCAAAATGAACAAACTGTGGACACCCGCAATCGCAGGGATGACCCTCGAGCCCCGCACGCTGAATGAAAGAAGCCGGACACAGAGGGGTACAGGAGGGTGCAACTTAGAGAAAATTCTAGAACAGGCAAAACTAAACTGTAGGTAAAGTCATTCCAAATAGAGTTCACACCCAGGGTAGAGGTCGAAGAAGAGTTGTTTGCAAACCGCACAAAGAAGCAAAGAGAAATGTGGTGTATTTTGTTTTGGGTGCTGGTTACCAGGGCATATAGAATTGTGACAACTCATCAAACTCATGTGTTAGGGAGCACTAAATAAAACCGCAAAGAACGTGCCTGTTCTCTACGTACCAACATGGAAAATGTAAGTAAGACAAATTGAAGAACAGTATGGTCCCTATCTAGGCACATATTTATATGTGTGTGTTATAAAGGCATCCTTTTTAAAAGGGGGGAGATCATTTTATACTATAAAAATGTAACCGTAATTATCTTCGAGGAGGACACTGGAATTAGGGGGGGCAGAGTGCATTTCCTGGTGAATCCCCTGTGTCTGGCCCATCAGCCAGGCACCCAGGTGGCCTCGTGGGCATGGAAAGCCCCCAGAACCAGCCAGGGCCCCCGGCTCAGGCTCAGGTGGCTTCAGGCACTCTCCTGCCCTCCTCCTCTCCTGAGGGCCTCAAGGTCACAGTCAGGAGACAGGTGAGGAGAGGCCCCTGGACAAGCAGGGCCCCTCCTCTGCCTGCTCCTGGCCCCTGAAAGTCAGTGCTGAGTGGAAAGGCCCCTGGCCAAGGACTGGGGTGGTTGTGAGACTCTTCTCTCAGGGTCTCAGCCCTAGGGGTCACTGAAGAGTACGTCCTGTGTGGAGGGTGGGGACGGGGAGGCCAGTGTGGGGTTAGGGGGGATATAGAGAAGAGGAGGCTGATTAAGGCTGTGGGGGTGTCAGTGTGAAGCTGACGGGAAGGGGCATGGCTGCAGGGCCTGGTCTCCGGTCCCAAGCAACACTAAGCTGGGAGTTTCTGTTCACAGGTTCGTTCCCTCATCCAACAATCATCGAGCCCCTGCTGGGCGCCAGGCGCCACTGCAGGCCATTGTTAAAGCAAAGAGTCAGGCAGGCAATATCCCCAAGGGCAGGGAGGTCACAAACTCACAAAAAAGGAGCTCTCCATGACCTGGGGCAGATGGCCACCAGTGTTGCTGTCACCTGAAAAGGTCTCTGTGGGTCACACTGTCCAGATCGCACTGCTAAACCCAGACAGACTGACACACGGTGCAGAAAAGCAACGTGGGTAAACGAGGGAAAGATTCCTGCGAAAACCGTGCGCTGAGCTGTCACTGACTTGCAAGCAGAAGCAACCAGGAGACCCTGGTGCTGATATATTTCCTGTCTCTAGAGGGAGCTCCTCGTCAGGAAAAAAAGGAACAGGGAAGAAGCTTTTAGAAAACAGATCTTTTGAAATGTTTCCTTCTTGTGATTTTTGTTGCCTGAAGGAATGTGGCTCACTCATAAATCCTCTTATAGCTGAATACTTAAAGCTTTGGAAGTGTCATTTCCACATCTACGTATTACTTACTTATTCCAATTGTATTGGTTTTAAATCCATTTGTTACGAATGCAAAAACATGCCCTGGCTGGTGTGGCTCAGTGGGTTGAGCACTGATCTACAAACCAAAGGGTTGCTAGTTCGATTCCCAGTCAGGGGTCCCCAGTAGGGGGTGCATGAGAATCAACCACGCATTGATGTTTCTCTCCCTCCCTCCTTCCCATCTGTCTAAACATAAATGAAATCTCTTATACATAAATGCAACACCATCTGACTTGTTTGTAGAATAGCTGCCATTGGGGAATATGAAAAATTTTAGCCAGATTCCAATGCAAGCCTTTGTGTGCTTGATGGAAACAAGTGGAAAGCGAGCGTCCTGAATTAGGAGGCAGAGCCAGCACTGCCGATTTCCCCCCAAGTCGCAGGTCTTCGCGACAGTCTTTGCCACTTTCCGCAGCCGTTAAAGTCAGTAGCAAAAGGGGCGGAGCTTAAACCTGGACTAGCGTGGGACAACGGGTGAAACCGGGACTTCCCTCAAATAAAAAAAGCCAACCACCCAGGCCATAGAAAAAGTAACAGCAGGAAAAAGAGGGTTCTTTTTAAAAAGATTTTATTTATTTATTTTTAGAGGGGGAAAGGGAGGAAGATAGAGAGGGAGAGAAATATCAATGTGTGGTTGCTCTTTGCATGCCCCCTACTGGGGACCTGGCCTGCAACCCAGGCATGTGCCCTGACTGGGAATCGAACCAGCAACCCTTTGGTTCTCAGGTCGGCGCTCAATCCACTGAGCCACACCAGCCGGGGCAAGGTTGCTGAACACACGTAAAGATGCTCAACTCAGCCATAAGAAAGTGAAAGGGGCGTTGCAGATAACAGGCCGTCCGTGTTAAGGGCGGAGAGGAGTGGGCGGTGTCATGGACTGTTGATCAGAATGTAAACTGGACAACCTCTGAGAAGCAGTTTGACACTACCCATCAGGACTGAAAGTGCCCAGACCCCTCACATAGCAGTTCTGTCCTGGGGACTTTTCCTACCGAAATATTCCCCAAAGGGAGCGCCCACGTGACACCAACACGGGACCCGCTCAGGACAAGCAGAGAAAAGCATAGGCCACGGTGAGGAAGGGACCCAGGTGTCATAAGTATTAACAGCTGAATTCAATAACGATTTCAAATGACACTTAACAAGAAGGATTTACCCTCCCCCCCAGGGCAAGAGCATTGGTCATTGCTCTTAACTACCAACAGCACAAGCTGATTCATGTCTGCTTAATCAGAAAATACAGGTGAGGAAGGAGTAGTTAGCAGCTCCCCAGGTTTTCAGGAAGCCTTGGGATCGAGGCTCAGAAACAGGCAGGGAAGAAGAAACTACACATCAGGAGCCCACAAAACTCCACTCCACAGAGCAGTCCAACAGAGAATTCACCCCTGGCACGAGGAATGGCTGTCTGGGATCCCAGGCTGCAGAATAAAAATCCCTAGTGGACACATTTGATTGGCCAACCCTGGTCACGTGTCTGCCCAGCAGCCAGGGAAACTGGCCGTTTTTCAGCTCTATAATTGGACACCAAGACAGATGAGTAGGGTAGTCCCCGAACATGGGGAAGGGACTCAGGTGCCAGGTGGTCTAACACATGGCCAAGGCGCACCGCTGTGAGGACTCCGCAGTCAGAAGCAACCTGTTGGTGAAACTCGTGATTTTAACAGACCACCGAGGAAAACCATGGAGTCCTCTCTGTCTTTGTAAAAAGAAAACTATTTAATAAAATTCTTTATTTTAAAAACCATTAGCAAACAACCCAGCTAAAAGTCACATCAAGAAAACACACATTAAAACAACAGGGAGGCCTGGCTGGTGAGGCCGTGTGGATTGAGCACCAGACTATAAATCAAAGGGTCGCCGGTTCAATTCCCAGTCAGGGCACAGGCCTCGGTTTCGGTCCCCAGTAGGGGATGTGTGAGAGGCAACCACACAAGGATGTTTCTCTCCCTCTCTTTCTCCCTCCCTTCCCCTCCCTCTAAAGATAAATAAATAAGATCTTTAAGAAAGAGAGAGATTGCTTTAAGAAAAAACAAACAGGGAGACACCACTCCTCTCCTATTAGAATGAGGAAAATCCAGAAAGCTAAAAAACCAAGTGCTGGCGAGGATGAGGAACAGCAGAAGCTCTCATTCACTCACTGTCGGTGGGGACACACAATGGAAGTCAGTTGGTCTCTTTAAAATTAAACGTACCCTTACCCTACGACGCAGCAATCAGGCTCCCTGGGTTTTCCCCAAAGGAGCTGAAAACTACGTCCACACAAAAACCCGCTCACGGAAGTTCAGAGCAGCTCTGTCCACAGCTGCCCAAGCGAGGAAGCAGCCACGCCGTCCTTCAGCAGGCGGTGGGCAAACACACTGCTCGTGCATCAGACAGTGGAGCGTTATGCAATGATTAAAAGAAAAACAAACAGCTAATGATTAAAAAAAAAAAAAAAAACCCCAGCCAGGGGAGAAAACGGCACAGTGACTGTACAGGGAGACCCTGCACGCCCATGGCACACCGCCCGTGAGCCCCAACTAATTCCGTCCGAGGAGGACCTGGGCACTGAGGGAACGGTGTTGCGGAGAACGGCGGGGGGGGGGGGGGGGTGTGCAGGGACGAGGCCCTGCCAGGGAGATCCACAGCACCGCCGGCGGGCCTAACAGACGGCAGCGGTCCCGAAAACCTTTCCCCTAAAGCGCAAGGGATCCCGGCGCCCCGTCAGGGACCCGGTCCTCAGGGCCTGGCTTTGAAAACCACTGGGAATACACCCAGAACCACGAGAGAACTGCCGGGAAAGGAACACCGAAGGGCTCACACGCAGACTCGGCCGGGAAGCAGGTGCAAAAACACCTGGCAGACAAGACAAAAAAAAGAAAAAAAAAATGGCCCAAATGACAGAACACTTCAAAGCTCCAGAAAAAATATAACTAAGCGAGGAAGAGATAGCTAACCTATCGGATGCACAGTTCAAAGCACTGGTTATCAATATGCTCACAGAATTGGTTGAATCTGTTCAAAAAGTAGATGAAAAAATGAAGCCTATGCTAAGAGAAACAAAGGAAAATGTACAGGGAACCAATAGTGATGCGAAGGAAACTGGGACTCAAATCAATGGTATGGACCAGAAGGAAGAAACAAACATTCAACCAGAAAAGAATGAAGAAACAAGAACTTGGAAAAATGAGGAGAGGCTTAGGAACCTCCAGGACACCTTGAAACGTTCCAACATCTGAATTATAGGGGTGCCAGAAGGAGAAGAGGAAGAACAAAAAATTGAAAACTTATTTGAACAAATAATGAAGGAGAACTTCCCTAATCTGGCAAAGGAAATAGACTTCCAGGAAGTCCAGGAAGCTCAGAGAGTCCCAAAGAATCTAGACCCAAGGAGGAACACACCAAGGCACATCATAATTACATTACCCAAGATTAAACGCAAGGACCTACATCCAAGATTACTGTATCCAGCAAAGCTATCATTTAGAATGGAAGGGAAGATAAAGTGCTTCTCAGATAAGGTCAAGTTAAAGAAGTTCATCATCACCAAGCCCTTATTATATGAAATGTTAAAGGGAGTTACCTAAGAAAAAGAAGATAAAAAATAGGAACAGTAAAAATGACAGCAAACTCACAGTTATTAACTAACACACCTAAAACCAAAACAAAAGAAAACTAAGCAAACAACTAGAACAGAAACAGAACCACAGAAATGGAGATCACATGGAGGGTTGTCAATAGGGCAGTGGGAGGGGGAGAGAGGGGGGGAAAGGTACAGAGAATAAGTAGCATAAATGATAGGTGGAAAATAGACAGGGGGAGGGTAAGAATAGTGTAGGAAATGTAGAAGCCAAAGAACTTATATACATGACCCATGGACATGAACTATAGGGGGGGAATGTGGGAGGGAGGGGGTGGGCAGGATGGAGTGGAGTTGGGGGCGGGGAATGGGACAACTGTAATAGCATAATCAATAAATATATTTTTTAAAAAAAAACCCACCTGGCAGAAAAGCACCTGGAGCGCCGGCGAAGAGACCCGCCGACTGCTCCTGAAGTACCTGCCACGCTGGAAGTCTGATCCGGGGAAGCTACGCAGGAAAGAGAACTAAAGCGCGTGCACCTTGGAAAGCAAAGTGTAAACTCTCTGCTTTTACTATTAGGAAAACCAAGAGTTGTGAGGGTGTGGAGGGGGGTGGGAACGTGGAGTGGTTGCACTACCACGGAAAATAGCGTGGCGTGCCTCGGGACATTACACCCAGGACCGCCATGACCCAGCAATTCCATTCCCGGGTATACACCCAACCACACTGACAACAGGCGTTCCAACACCCCGCACACACACACTGATGGCCTCCTCCTGAGTGGTCCCTTCTGCAGGATTCAGCGCAAGGGGCTGGGGGTGGAGGCTGGGCGCCAGGGCCGACCCTTTGGTCAGCGATGGAGGACTTTGAGGTGTGCTCCACTCGCCAGAGTGACGCCACTAAAGGAAGCACTGGGGCTGCCTCCGGGGGACTTCCAGCATGTTGACTATGGGGCCCCGTGTGAGACACCCCGATGGCCTTGACAGTTAGTACGGGGCATGGGTCCCCGGCACTGGGCACCCAGCGAAGCCCAGCAGAAAGGTGGGCAACAGCGAGTGCTAAAGCCAGAGCCAGAGGGGCCTCCCGAGCCCCAGGGAGCCCGCCTGTGGGGCCGGCACCTGCGCCCGCAGCCACAGCCGCAGCTCCGATCCACAGACGCAGCTCCGTGGGGCCTCCCGGGACACCTGGCGGCAGCTGCCCCCTCATAGCTGCCGGGCACGTCCAGGCTTTGTGCCCTGAAGCTTCCAGACCTTGGAAGGCCTCCTTTAAGAAAAAATACAAAATTACAGACATAGAAGTAGGCAAGTGAATATTGAGCGTAAAGATACCACAACAAATGGCAAATGTTTACAAGTTGGCAAATAATCAAACATCATAATGTTTATATTTGTTAACTGTCCCACCTCTGTAATATTTTCCCTGAATTTTTAGCTGCATAACCTTTGGCCGTCTCCTCCTATGATGGCTTTGAAAATACCATTTCCTACGAAAACCTGTGTCTTAGGGACCCCGGAAGGCACAAGAGGTGGTTCCTTGTCACGACTCACGCACGGTCCACAGAGCTCTCCTGGCCGGAGCGCTGCGGCCACAGGGATTCTGACAAATCCTCTCTCACAAAATTCCCTCCAGAGCAAGAAAAAGTACGCTGTGTGTACCCTTGCCGCACTGCACGGCCACGCACAGCCCTGACAAGACGGAACTTCAATTTCAACCGGGCGCCGATGGGAACGTCACCGTCCACTTGCGGTTTCACATGCCTGGTGACCGGAAGAATTGTCCTCAGGCCAGCTTTTGTCTCCATACTTTCCAAGCCTTGCTCCCTCCCGTCCCCACAGAGGCTGCAGCCACGGCACACCTAAGCAGAGGGCGCCAGGGAAGGGGGTGGGGGGGCCTCTCCCACCGCAGCTCAGGTATCTTGCTTTCACACGCTTTACACAGGCTCCTCGCGTGTAAGTTGCCGGATTCCACGTGGGCTGCGAGTATTCCTGAAGTCCAAGTCCTCACTCGGAGGAGGGCTGCGTGCACCCCTCTTCACTGCCCCGGGCAGGAGCAGTGTCTCTGTTGACTGGAAGATGGAGGAAGAGCAGGACTGCAGCTACTAGCTGGGTCTGAAGGCAAGAGAGGACATCGGTCCCCCAGACGATCGGAACCCATCAATAAGGTGACTGGTCAATGGGTGAGAGGACAGAGGCCGGTGTGGCTGAAGTGTGGCCAGCCAGAACCTCATCAGGGCAGCCAGCGTGCAGGTGGGCGGAGCCAGTGAGGGGGCGACAAACAGTTGAGGGCGGGGCTGAAGGCTGGGGTGACCCCACTGACATGAGAGGAGCCGCACTCGGAAGACCAGGGCCATGGACACACAAAGGGTGAGCCAGGCCAGCACAGGACGCGGCTGCCCGGCGCACGACGAGCAGTGTCTGCAGGTGAGTGGAGGGTCGAAAATAAGTTGGGGGGGCCTAGAAAAAAGGGGGCGGGGCCATCCAGGCCAGGCCCCCTCTCCTGCCCTAACCGGAGGTGGGGACAGGAGTCAGAGGACCCCTCACCGAGCATCTCTGTGTTCTTGTTTCCTGGACCAGTTAGAGAAGGCGGCCGTGAAGATCCAGGCATGGTGGCGCGGCAGCGCGGTGCGCCAGACGCTGCTACACGAGGCGCTCAGGGCCTGGGCCATCCAGTGCTGGTGGAGGCAGGTGCAGGCCAAGATGCTGGAGCAGCGGCGGCGCCTGGCGCTGAGGCTCTACACCTGCCAGGAGTGGGCAGTGGTGAAGGTGCAGGCCCAGGTGCGCATGTGGCAGGCCCGCCGGCGCTTTCTGCAGGCTCGCCAGGCGGCCTGCATCATCCAGTCTCACTGGCGCTGGCACGCCAGCCAGACCCGAGGCCTGATCCAGGGCTGCTATGAGGTCAAGGCCAGGCGGCTGGAGCTGGACATCGAAATCCTCATGGCCTAGGGCGCCGGCAGAGCTGAGGGGACTGGATCTCTCTTCCAATAAAGATGCTGACTGACCGTCTTGCCCTTTGGGAATTAGACCCATAGAAGAAGGACTGGCCACTAACCTTCCTGCTTTCCACCCCCAAAATGGTTCTCTGGCGTGCTCTAGAGTCCGGCTCAGCGCTGTGCACCCCAATGCAAACCTGACTGCTCAAGCAGTGAAAAGAGACCTCCAGGGCCCCAGCCAGCCCCTGACACCTCAGCCAGCCTGATCCCAGCCCCCTCCACAGGTGGGGGCAGCCCCTGTCCAGGCATCCCCACTCCGGGAGGGTCTGGCTGCAGTCAGAGCCAGCTAGCAGGCCAGGAGGCCACAGGCCTGTGCTTGGCAGGGCCCTCGTGGCCGGTGCAGCGCTTGGCCAGGAGTCAGGAGGAGGGGCGCCCCAACTGAGTAACAGCAGCACAAGCGTTCTCCCTTGCTGGAGTCAGCCAGCCCCCCGGGAGGGCCAGGGAAGCTGGAGAGCAGCAGCTGTGCCTGCAGCTCCCTCTGGAGGGGCTAAGAGAGGAAGGAGGCTTCCCTCCCCTCTGCTGGCCACTGCCTGGGAGAACCAAGCATGGGGGCAGTGAGAGATGGGGGCCCACAAGCAGAGGAGAACTGGGAGGCAGGGGGAAGTCTGTCCCTCTGCCATTGGGAGTCACTGGTTCGGAGATGCAGCCTTTGAATCCGACCAAGTCCTCAGAGCTCTGTGAGGGGGAGGGGCCCAAGACAGCCTCCCCTTCCCCTGCCCTATGTTGGTAGACAGCCATGCCCTCCGCTGGCCTGAGGGGTGCTGGGGGTCTCTCTCGGCCCAGCCTCCTGCTGTCTCTTGCATCCATGGCTCAACCGTCTCTGTGTCTGACCTGTCACAGTCCGTGCTTTGTCGTCCACGCCCAAGGCCCCTCAGTCTCGGCCTGTGTCCCTCGGATATTTGTCTCTGAAATGCATCCCGGGCGTCTGAGGTCCGAAACCTCCCGGGGTTTGCGATGGCCAGCCCTGCACAGCGGGTGGGGTTTGGGGCGGTACGCTGGGTCAGGCTGCCCCTCCCCCAGGCCAGTGCACATGTTTTTGTGTGTGTGCGAACGTGCACTGCATGAGCATGTGTGCATGTGCAAACATGTGTGTGCATGTGTTGTGTGCACGTGCGCATGTGTGTGTCTAGGGTTCGGGGGATTGTCTCCGGAACAGCTGTGTCAGGTGTGGATTCAGGGGTCAGCCCAACACCCACCACCTCCAGTAGGTGGCAGGGGTGCAGCCAGGTATCTCGTTCCTCCAAGGGACCCCCTTCCGGTGCTTCAGTCGCAGGTCTCCGCCCCCCTCCACGCAGCAGTGGGCGGCAGGAGACTGGGGAGGTCTGTGCGCCGAGCGAGGCAGGGAGTCTGCAGTCTGGCCCTGTACGCACCACCCCCGCCCTGGGAGCGCTTTAAAACCTGGGCCGGCTCGGGTTTGAGTCTCTGACTCTCAACCTACGTGGGATGTTGGAAGCCCCGGGACGCAGACAGCGCCCATGCCTGGGCCTGGCCAGAGATTCTGCTGTAATTGGCCCGGGCAGAGGCCTGGGCACTGGGGCGCCCTCAGGCAGTGGAAAGCACTGAGCTCAGCCCTTCCCAGCCCGGGTCACAGCCCTCTCTGCCCGGGTGGTCCCCCCTGGTGACGGGGATGCAAACCAGGACCAGCCTGGGCAGTCGGGGACGTGCTGCCAGCTGATGGGTAAGCCTCAGTGCTCAGAGGATAGCAAAGCGTGGGGGTGGGGACAGGGCAGGGAGAGATAGTTCCAGCCACAGGGGAAGCTTGGAACTCAGGACATGGAAGCTGAAGTAGAAGGACTGGGGTGACCCGCGAACTCGTTGCATAGAGAATGAATATGAACTAACGAAGTGCGTTACTGTTACAGACCAGGACGTGTGTGGTGTGACAGCTCGACAGGGTGGAACTGCTGATGCCGCGGCTCTCGGTTCCTCCACAAGGGCGTGGCCCACAGCGCCCCTGTGGGTGACAAAGTGCACAGCGCGGCAAGACCGCAGGGTGAGTTTCAGAGCTCGTGACTCAGCCTCACAAGACCCAAGAGGCTGTCCCCAACTTTATTTCTCAGGGAGAAAGGATCCGAACAGGGAGCCCAGGGCCCTCCGAGCCCAGATTCCTGGGGGAGGACAGCTCACCAGGGCGGGGGCAGCCCCCACCGGCACAGAGAGGGCCCCTGGGGCTGTGTGCCTGGCTCCCGTGGTTGGGTGCAGTGCATGAGTGACAGGTCGGGCAGCCCACCGTCCCCAGGACTGAGGGCTTGGATCGGTCACCCTCCTTCGGCCCATGGGCAAGGGTGTGGACGAGGATTCCCTGGGAGAGAAGGAATGTTGACGTCTAAACGTCACTCTGTCTCTTTGGCTGACATGGCAGGGCTCTGGCAGCGCAGGGGAGGCTATATTTTTGGTCAAGAAATGTGTGAGAAGTTCAAGAATTTCTTCAGTTTCATCAGATTCCTTTTCTTCAATTAGAATCAGTAAAATTAAATCGTCTCCACTAAAAAAAAAGTAGACATATGGCATGATCTCATTTTAATGAAAGGATCTCCGTCCCTCCCTCTCTGTAAAAATGCGTGGAAATCTGTCTAGGACGCTGTGCTGGGGTGTTAGCGGTCTTTGCAGTTGGGTGATGGAGCTTGAGGTGATATTTTAATTTCCTTTTTGCACTTGGCAGGTGATGCCTGTCTTTGGTACTTTGCCGTAGTGCTCAAACTGTTTAGAAGGAGCATATTGTTTTTGCAGAAAGAATAGTTTTTCCTACCCCCCCACCTGCAAAAGAAAAACTAACCCTGACCTCAAGGTGAGAACCTGGGGGTCCAAGGGGTCCAGCTGCACTTTCTTCCTCAGCTCCTCTTCCCGCCTTTTCACCCTCCCAGCCTTCGCTTCCCTCTACCCACCCCCCCAACCTTCCTCCCCTTTCCCCAGATCCACGCCTCCCGGCCCCCAACTGGGGACACCTGACTTTGTGGCATAAAGCCCCACTGGCCCAGGCAGCAGGAGGTTGGGGTGGGCGCATTTTCAGAGAGCTTTGAGGCCCTCCGTGACCCCTCTTTTCCTCTCAATTTCCCATGATCCATCCCCCCACCCCAAGCCTGGAGAGGAGGTGGGAGCAGTGGGGTGGGGAGGGGAGGGTGGGAGGAATGGACAGGGCTCTGGGGTGAAAGCAGCTTCGGCACAAAGCCCTGCCCAGGGTCTGGGGCGCCCCTGGCTGGTGGCAGAGAGGGAGGAGACGCTTCACCAAATGCCCTTTGTGTCTCATCAGCTGTGAACCATGTTCATTACCACCTGTTTAAAAATTATTACACCTTAAGGAACATACCCCCGAGCCATGTGAAGGAGGGTGGCTTTTCAGGTGGCCTGTGCAGGGGCTGGGGCTGCGGGTCCCCTAGGGCGCAGCGCCAGGTGCCCGGCTGCTGGGGCAGCACCCAGGCCCTCGTCATTTGGGACCGGAGGTTGGGGACACAGACAGCCCATAAGGCTGCCAAAATTAGCAAATGAAAATACAGCGTGCCCACTCAGATTTGAACGTCAGATGAACAACAAAAACGTTGCGTCTAAGAACGTCCCGGTTAGTGATGGCACATACACAGATCAAAAATTGGTCACTGTTTATGTGACATTCGAATTTAATTGGCACCCCTGCACTCCAAGTATTGGCTGGATTGTAAGAGCCATTCCTGTCATTGCCTTTTATTTCCCAGTTTTGTTTTCATTTTTTAAATCCAAACGTCCACAGCCTCGCCTGCCTATCATGCCGACAAGTTCACTTAAAAATGGTAACTGTCCCTGGCCTGCCCATCTCCCAACACAGAAAGGACCTTGTCTCACTGAGGTAGCACAGTCTCAGGGCTCCCCAAAGCTGCCGGCTTCTTCTGCTCCTGTGTGGGTCTGGGGTCCCCAAGGCCACAGCAGGGCCATGGTCTCCTGGCTGAGCTGTGGGGCCAAGATGTGCCGCTGCGCCCTCTGCTGGTGAGCCCCCAGTGGCACACACAGGGGACGACCAAGGGCGCAGGGCTACCGCAGCCTGCCTGCCCGGGGTTGGGTCAGAGTTCCTCCAGGGACCGCAGAAAGGCCCTGTCACCCACCTCCCACTGGCCGGCCGCAGCAGGTGGCCTCTCCCACTGCCCCGTCTCTGCTGGCCCTGCTCATCTCTTCCCTCCTCACCAGCTCTTTCTGGCTTTGGGCCTGCCATATAAACAGGCGACCTTCCGCCCCCTGCCTCCTCTCGGTTTCCTCATCCCCATGCTCAGCCTGTCTCTGTGCGGACCCATGGCTCCTCCAAGAGAAAGCCCACCGTCCCCGGGGTACAGCCAGCTGTCCCTCCAGGTCCTGCCCTGGAAGCCAGGTGAGCTTGTGACCATTTAACACTGCTGCCTCCTGCAGGAGTGCCCTGGCTTGTCTGCGGCGGCTCCTTTTAAGAGAGGCTGGCTTATTCGTTTTCTGTCTCTTGCACCAGGCGTGCTGCGGCCCCCACCGCCCGCCCCCGCCTGCAGGTCCTAGCCTTGGGTACGCAGCAGGCACAGAGCAGAGCCCACAAATTGTGGTAACGTGAGGGGGGGCGTGGCTGGGGCGAGGGGCCTCCCCGCATCCAAGTTAGAGAGTGGTTTCTTTTTAAAATAAAGACACTTTATTTACAGATAATACAAAATAAACCACAGGACAAACTACTGTGCAGGAGGAGGGAGGGACAGCCCCCTTCATAACCCCCCTCCCCCTCCCAGAATAACTTATATAAAAAAAGTAAAAAGGCCCTAAAAGGAGGGAGGGACAGGGCTGGAAGCACCTTTGCTGATTGGGGACTAGGGCCTGCAGTCCTCAGCCACCCTGTTCCAACGCCAAGTGGACCCTTGGCTTGCTCCCTCCCTGGAGTCCCAGGTCTGGCCGAGAGGGGACACACTGCAGGGGCCGTTGGTGGCTGTTGCAGAGGCTCCCAGGCCAAGGCCCCACCTTCTACTCTGAAGGGTTGGAGTGAGGAGGGGTCAGTGGCGTGGGGTGGGCATTATTGCAGGGCTCCAGACAACTTCCTCCTGGCTCCAGATACACGGGGTCTGCACCGGGTCCCGGGGAGCAGCCGTGCCGAGGCAGGGGTATGGGGTCCTCAAAGCGATGATGTTGTTGAGTCCACCACCTCACGACCATTGCAAACAGTGGGGACAAAGTGGGAGCCAGACCCTGAGGAGAGGAAGCTGGAGATTGGGGCTGACCCCGAGGACCTCCGGAGAGGGTGCACAGTAGCGGCAGAGGGAGGGCCCCCTACCCCCACCCTCTCCTGTTCCCAGCCAAGGGATCTCAGCAGCCCAGGGAGCGGAGGAGGGCATTAGGGTGGACGCTGACCTTGGCCGAGGCTGGAGCTGGCCCTGGCTGCAGTGCTGCCGAAGCGGCTGGTGGGTGCGCGGTGGGTGACCACGTTCTTCTGCGGCTGGAAGAGGATGATGTGCAGCTTGGGCGCGAAGAGACAGCCGAGCACGACCGAGCCGCTGAGGCTGACCGACACACACATGGTGGTGGTCTGCACCTGCGGTGGGCGGGGGCGGGGATGAGTCTGTCCCCAAGGCTTGGGCCTGGCCCCAGGGTCCATGCCCCCCGACCCCGCCAAGGCTGTGGCGCAGGGGGTGGGGGAGATGTAAGCATCCAGCCCTGGGCCTGAGTCTGTTCGCCAAGCCCCAGAGGGTTTCTAGGGAGGTTGGGCACAGTCCCAGCATGAGCCCCTGGGGACTGTCTTCCCAGGGAGACTGAGTTCCAGCTGTGGGTGTGATCATGCGGGGGAGCATGTACACGTGGGAGTGTGTGTGCACACGTGTGTAGAGGGAGGCAGGTACAGAGGGCTTGTGTGTAAGTGCAAGGACATTTGTCGGGCGTGTGTATGTAGGGGGCAGAGAGTGTGTGTAGCTGTGTGGGTGCAAGTACAGGATGCAGGTGCAGGTGGGAAGGTGTGAGAGTGTGCCAGGTGTGCTGACGTGTACACATGTGAGTGTGGGCATTCATGTGAAGGTATGTGTGTGTTTGTGCACGTGAGTCGGCAGATGCATGTGTGAGTACTGTGTGTGCCGCAGGCGAGTCCTTAGCCACCTGTGATTGGCATGCAAATGCAAACCATATGCAAATGCAGGCTGAGTCAGAGCAGTCCCACCCCCTAGCCCTGGCCTCCACCACCCAGGCAGGTGGCCCAGCAGGTGCAAGAGCAGCCAAGCCCAGCCGACCCTGGTCCCCAGCGCTGCCCACCATACCTCCGTCCTGGGGCAGGGGCCTTTGCAGGGACTCTGGCCTTGATTTTCCTGTTCCTTTAATTGTTAAGGTTGTCAGCTCAGACCCTGCTCTACACTCCCCAGCTGAGTGACCTCAGACAAGGGACTGAACCTCCCTGAGTGTCCGTGTCTTCGTCTGTAAAACGGGGAGAGCCACGGAGTTCACTCCGGTCGTGAGGATCCACCACGATGCTCCCTTCACCATGCAGAGCCTAGCGCCTCTGTCACTGCTGCCGGGAGGCCTCCCCAGCCACCCCGCCAAAGCAGCCACTGCTCCCTGATGTAAGGGGGCCCATGGGGACACACAGTGACAGCTGGGGTCCAGGGCTCACCTGTTGTACCCGTCAACAACCCTGTACCCCGATCTCTGCCCCTCTTTGCTTCACCTCCCCACCTCCCTTGCTCTCAGCTCTCAAGCCCAGAGTCACACAGCCCCAGGGCACCACGCCACATGGCAGGACTCCAAGGAGCAGCCAAGATGGCCCCTCTGGAGCTTCGTGGCTCCCTCACCTGCCATCCTCACCGCAGCTCTCCCCTTCACCTCTGCTCCCTGTCCAACATTTGTGCCTCCCTCCCCATCAGAGGCCACGCACACCCTGTGCTCCAGCCAGCCGTCCCCACCTTCTCCACCCTACCCAGCCTGCCTTCCTGCAGAGCCCAGTTCAAGGACTCCTCTTTCAAGGAGCTCCCCCTGATTTTTCTGCACACACACATACAGTGTGCACCTGATTACTACCAAACACACGGCCTCTTCCGCACTCCCACTGGGGCCTTTGTCAACCGAAACCAGTTGGCAGCACTTCCGGAGTTGGCTCTTTAGTCAATCTCCTGCTCGCCCACTAGCCCCAGAGCTCCCCGAACAGAGCAGAGGTCTCCCCACCACAGCTGACGGGGCAGGGCCTCTGCTCAGACACACTGCACACTCCCACCCCCAGACTAGAGGACCTGAGTCCCAAAGTCTGTTATCAGCTCCCTCCAGCTCCCCTGCCTCCCAGGCCAGCTCCCCAGGCCCCACTCAGCCTTCCTGCCTTCCTCGGGGTCCAGTCCCAGCTGGGCCCCCACCAACTGGGTGCCCCGGGTGAGCATTTAAGCCGTCAGAGCCTCCGAGGCATCAGAAGATTACAGAGGTACCGGGAGATGGAAGGTCCAGTGTCCCACCCCAGCCTCCGCAGCGGGCAGCTCACCCGGTAGTCGCTGGAGGTGACGTAGAAGATGGGCAGGAAGGCCAGCCAGATGATGCACGTGGTGTACATGGTGAAGCCGATGAACTTGGCCTCGTTGAAGTTTTCAGGGCACTTGCGGGTCTTGAAGGCGTAGAGCGTGCAGAGCGCGATGAGGAGCACGTTGTAGGCCAGCGAGCCCAGCATGCTTGCGTCCCGGTGGTTGCAGCGCAGTGTCACCACCTCCCGCCGCTCGGGGGCTGTCTCCTTGCCCGTGCCCGGCGCCTCCACCACCAGCCAGGCGACCACGATGAGCAGCTGGCCCGAGATGAGTGCCAGGCAGATGGCCACCTGTGAGGCGGGACTGATGAAGCGCGGCCTCTGGGCTCCCTCCCGGGCCCCCCCGAAGATGCGTGCAATGCGGTTGGTCTTGGTGAGCAGGGCCGAGTAGCAGATGGAGAAGGCGGTGCCCAGGCCCAGGCGCCGCAAGGTGCACACCGCGGTGGAGGGCTTGGCGATGAAGATGAAGGTCATGCAGTAGCAGAGGAAGACGCCGCCCAGCAGGATGTAGCAGAGCTCCCGGCCCGAGGCCTTGACCACGGGCGTGGCGTTGTGCCTCACGAAGACGCCCAGCACGAAGAGGGTGGCTAGGGAGCCGAGGCAGGCGATGGTGACCGGCCCCACGGCCCAGGCGTCGCCCCAGCGGATGTACTCCTGCGGCAGCTCGAAGCAGCCGGTGAGGCTGGCGTTCGGCCAGTAGCCCAGGCCGCA
Source organism: Desmodus rotundus (assembly GCF_022682495.2). Taxonomy (NCBI): domain Eukaryota; kingdom Metazoa; phylum Chordata; class Mammalia; order Chiroptera; family Phyllostomidae; genus Desmodus; species Desmodus rotundus. The sequence continues at coordinate 197,778 of NW_026527153.1, read as the reverse complement.
GTCGGCGCAGGTGAACTCGTCCAGCCGGTACTCGTAGGGCTGGCAGGGGATGCAGAGCCAGCAGCAGCCCTCCCCAGGCTGCACGCTCTTCACCTCGTTCTGCAGGCAGGGCTCGCTGCAGCGGGAGGCGGGCAGCGGGCCGGCGGAGGGCGAGGCCCACGGGATGAGGCGGGTATCCAGGGTCAGGCCTTCGGCCCAGTAGCCCACCTTCTGGTAGCGGTAGCGCCCCCTGCCGGCCCTCAGGTAGGTGAAGATGTTGTAGCGGCCGATGCCGTCACCAAAGCGGTCGAAGCGGACCTCGCTGTGGGTGTCAGCTGGGCGGAAGGGGGCTGGGGGAGGCGGAGGGAAGGAAGAGGGGTTGGGCCCCCGACATGACCTCAACGCCCCCCCTCCGTCCCCCGAACATGGAACCCAAACCCCAGAGCTGGGCCGGTCCTCATCCTGCTCCTCACCGCCCCCACAAAAGCCGGCCTTGCCCTACCCATCGCTGTTGTGCTAAATCAGAGCCCTCCCGCAGACCCCGACCCTAAGTCCCCATCAGAACCCCAATCTTAAAGGCCAGGCATCAGCACAGACCAAAAACCCCCACTGACCTCTGGCCACGACTCCCCAGGCCCAGGCCTAGACCAAATCTCCACAGTCCGCCAACCCAGACCCCAACCTGAGCACAGCACACGCCACGTCTCTCTCCCCAAACTCAACACGCAGACCCACAGAGCCAAACACACGTGGCCTCAGGTCTGGCCCCAGCCCTACAAAATCCTGGCAACGACAGCCCTGGTGCCAGTCCCTGCTGGTCCTCACACTGACCCCAGGGTGCGCCAAACCCCAGCCTCAGCCGTCAACCGAAACCACCGATGGTTGCCTGCATGGGTTTGCAGGAAGCTCACATACCATGTCTACTCCTCCCACACTCCCCTGTGACCTTCCAGTCTCCTAGCCGTGCTCAGGGGGCCACCCCTGCTGTGCTGGGTCCCAGTGAGAAGTCAGGGTTTGAACTAGCAGCTGATGTACAGCTGAAGGTTCCCTGGTGCTCGGCGCAGCCTGGGATCACACGCAGGTCCCCACAGCCCTTACCCACGCCACCCAGCCTGGAAGTCCTGAGCATCCAGCTCAAGCCCACAGTCCCTCCCACCGAGCCCAGCCGGGCCCCCTGCCACGTAGGCCCCAGCAGCCTCTGACTGCCCTGTCCCTTGGAAGGCCGGTCAGCAGGAATGGCTGCTCGATTTGGCCCTGGGCCCGTGCTCCAGGCTCCCTCACAGCTGTGTCCTCTCCTTCTGTCCCTCGGGGATCTGTCCGAGGTGCTCATTTTTCTTAAAACTGGGGCTTTTATTAAAATAACTTCCGGTTTGAAGAGGCTGTGGCCACCATGAACGGAAAAATCAAGCAAAGGAACAGGCATTTTCCCTGGAAAACTGTCATCTAACGCTCACTTCCAGCCCGCCCTCACTTGGACGCTCACCGGCCCGGTCCCTGTGCCCTGTGAGCTAAAGGGGCAGGAGAGAGAGAGGGAAGTGCCCAAGCAGGATCTGAGACCCTCAAAGTGCAGGAGTCGGCCAGACACCATAGTCCTGGCTCCAGCTGGGGTCCTTTCTGCCTTGCCACCCTTGTCCTGGCTGTGACACAAGCCCCCTGGTGAGACCCTTACTTGGAGACTATTTTCATAGCTAAGCAATGGAACCTGAGGGCCTGCTCCCGCTCACCCTCCGACGCCAGCCGCCCAGTGGACGCCGGCCAGCACCATTACCGTCGAACTTGACGTTGAGCACGAAGTCCTTGTAGAGGCGACGCCCGTTGACAGGCCGCATGGCATCACAGAGGCGGGTGGTGTTGGGACAGAGGGCACGGTGCATGTCGTGCAGCGCGTGGGCCATGGCGTACACCGCGTTGACCACGAACATGATCTTGGACTCCTGCTCGAAGGGCACGGCCTGCAGCGAGTGGGCCGCGCAGTCTCGCTGCCGGAAGCTGCAGTGGAACCTCTGTTCCCAGAACTCGCGGAACCAGGGGTTCCGGCTGTTGTTCCAGGGGTCCAGGCTCCGGAAGTAGGAGGCGAAGTCGCGGATGGGGTAGGAGGCCAGCTCGATGGTGATGGCGCCCTCGGCAGCCCCCTCGCTGCCTGCTACCACGCTCTCCAGGGCCCCCCAGCCATCGCTGGCCACCCAGGTGAAGCTGGCGTTGAGGCGCTGGGTGGCAGCGAGGAGCTCGCGGGCGTCCTCGGACCTGGTGAAGAGGACGGCCACACGGGCACTGGGCTTCTGCAGCAGGGCGCGCACCACGCCCTCAAAGGCGGCTTGGCTCATGGCGCGGCCCACCTTCTCCGAGGTGGCCACGCAGATGTTGCGGGCGCGGGCCTCCAGCTCAAAGGCTTCGATGCCTGTCTCGCCGTAGTCACCCTCTGATGCCACGGTGGACACGTAGGTCCAGTTGAAGAAGCGGAGGATCTCGGCCATGGCCTTGGCTTGGAAGAAGTCAGGGGGCACTGTGCGGGCAAAGTAGTCATAGCGGGACTTGTCACTGAGCTTGGCGCTGGTAGACGCGTAGCTGATCTGAGGAATCTGAAATAGCCGCAGCAGGTTGGCCACCTGGGAGAGGGGTGGAGAGGGCAAGGGTCAGAGACAACTGTGTCCCCTGCAGCTATCTGTCCCTCTGGTCAGCCCTGAGGTCCCCCCTCTGCCCCAAAACTTCAATCCTGTCTTGATGTGTCTTTCCCCGGGGACTGGAGATTTCTACCCCTTTCCCAGGACGGGGGACAGCAGACCCAGGGCTGAGGCACCACAGTCCAGAGCTGCCTGCTGTCCCGATCCCCGCCGCTGTCCCCCTCAGACATGTGGCAGTAGCAAAAGTCGGGAGCCAAAGGGAAGCCCGAGTCATGGGTGGAGAGAGGCAGGTGCTCGGCTGCACAGGGGACAGACAGCATCTGGGGTGCCCAGGGCTCTTAAGCAGATACCTGGTTGGGGCCTTAGCCCTTCCCCAGAGCCAGTCCCGATGGGATGATGGAGAAAGAAGGAAAAGGCTCCCCCAGATCTAAGGGCCCTCAAGCATCGGTCTCCACTCAGTGCCTGAGACTGAAATAAACAAGGCTTCCTGCTTTCCACTGACTGCCTGGAAGCCCCTCTGCCACCCCTGGCAGCTGGGCCCTGCCGCCAAGAGCGGGGTCCGGCCGAGGACCTGGTAGGGAGGTGGGAGCAGGGAAGCTTGGGGTTCCGCAGGAGGAACCCAGGTCCCAGACTTCACCGGGGAGAGACGGCTTCCTCCTTCTGTCTCCACACCCTCTCCTCCCACACCTCCCACCTCTGGGGCCCTGGGCAGGTGGGCAGACCCCCCTGGGCCTCGGTCCCTTAACCCTCCCTTACAAGGCCACTGGGCAGATAAAACTGATAATGCAGTGAGGCCTCAGTGCCAGGCACACGGAAGGTGGTAGGGATTTGGGGAGGGAGAAGGGGCAGCGATGAGGGGGAGCCATTAACAGGCAGGTGTGGCTTGAGGATGAAGGGCCAGGCCTGGTTTTGTCCCAGACACTGAAAAGCAGACTGTTACTGAGGTGTGACCCCTGGTGAGGAGGGAGGAAGGGAGGTAACTTGACCCCTGGAGATGAAGGCATGGGCCCCGGAGAGAGCTGTGGGGAGGGGGTCCTGGGAAAGCCCCCAGATGCTCCTGTAGACAGCAGCAGGTGGGAGGCTGCTTGCCCACAGCAGCCCCCAGCCAAGGTATAGACGTTGGGGCTGGCCAGCCACACCGATGCAAGGCAACTGGCCACGTGCCACTGCTGGGACTGGCAGGACCGGGAATTCACTCCCTGCAGCTGGGGTGGGGTGGGGTGCAGGGAGCAGGCCTCCCCCACCCCAGGCCAGAGGCTGCCTCCACGGTTCAGGCAGCTCTTGCTTCATTTCTCCTGAAGAAGTGTCCCAGGTCAGGAGTCCAGGCCTTGCCTTTGATAATGGGCCCTCGGCCATTCTCCGAAAGAAAGCTGGGGCCCAGCCCAGACCCTCCTAGCAACCTGCAACCCTGATCCCAGTCCTGGCCTCATCTTCCACCTGGGCACCTAAGGGGCCAGCAAGAGGTGGGATCCGTCAGGGACGGGGAGGGGAGGGTCCTCCCTGGGCTAGAGCAGCCAGGTGTGCCTGAGGACATGGGGGGGGCATACCCTCTGCTTGACCCTTGTGGGCGAGCAGGAGGAAGGAGGGCCGGGTGCTTCACTGGAAGACCCTGGGGGGCCTCCCCCTTCTGCTTGCTTCTCTTCCTCCTGGGTCTTCCACTCCAGTTTCTCTCCCGTGGGCTGCTTCTGGCTGCTAAACCTCACCTCTTCCTGGTCCATGGCGAGGTGGTCTGATGGACCAGGAGGGCCCCGGTGGGAGCCTGTGGCCCATGCCTCCCCTCAGCGGGGGCCTGGATGGCCGGCCTGCCTCTCTCTAGCACTCAGCGTCCTCTCCTGTGACAGATTAGCCAAGCGAGCAGCCCACGTGGACTGCGCCCTGTGGCCTGCCAGGCCCCGATGCATGCTTTGTGTATATCCCCCTTACTTTTCCACCACACCTGCAAGAGCGGCAGTGTTATGAGTCCCATTTTATGAGGAGGAAACTGAGGCACAGAAGAGAGAAGTGGTGCCCAGAGCCACGCAGGAAGTGGAGGAGCCGGGGCTCAAACTGGAGTTCTGCCCTGACAGGCCTGGCTGTTCAGCTTCTCGGGGCCGCTTAGCATCAGATGTGGGGGGGGGTTGGAAGTGGCGTGTTTTCCCTGCAATGCCTTTAAAAATGGACCCCCATTATGTGATGGGGGACATTTTCCCAGTCTTCTGTAAAAAGCTACTCAAAGGAAGCTTCTAGTTCCTCTTCCAGTGCACGGCAGCTCCCAGCACCTGCTAAGTGGGCATCTGGGCCCCGCCTCCAGCCTGTTCTCCGGCCCCGATCTGAGCAGCCCAAACGTACCTGGATGGAGACGTCACTGTAAGAGCCGCCAATGACACCGGTGATGGCGGTAGGAGCATCGTCGTGGGTGGCGTAGGAGCCATCAGGGCAGATGTGGCGGGAGCCATCTGCGCCTCGGCTGAGAGAGGCGCGCACGAAGTCCAGGGCCTGCTCCAGGGCGTATGTGTCCTTGGAGCAGCTGTCCAGGATGTGTGCTCCCAGGCGCACGCCGGGCAGCAGGTGCGGGTCCCGGTTAATGCGGTCCAGAGCGAACAGCATGGCCTCCAGGCGCTGGATGCCCCGGTGCTGGTTGATGGGCCCGCACTCCTCTGAGGGGCCACCCTTCTGGTGGACCGGGAACAGCCCTCCCAGCACCAGATCCCCCTCAAGGGTCAGCACCTTCTTGGCTGGGCCCTCGGCCACAGCGCCCCACAGCAGCAGTGCTAGGAGCGCAGGCAGTGACCCCATGGCCCCGAAGAGGGTGGATGGGTCCAGCAGACCGGAGCCTCCGGGGGATGAGAGTAGAAGCAGCAAAGCCAAAGAGAGGAAGAAGTAGGGAGCAGGAAAGGACAGACAGGAAGAGAGATGAGGAGGGGCCTGGCTCCTGCAGAGAGAGATGGACAGACAGACAGACAGACAGACAGGAGAGGAATCTGAGAGCGGCTGCCCCTTCTGACTCTGCCTCCCCCGGCCCCCCTTTCCCAGGCACTCAGGAGTCAGCGAGAGCCGACGGCACAGACTAGGCTGAGAAGCGCCCGGGCCACCCCTCGGCCTGTCCCTCAGCTCTGCCCTGACCTGGGTCTGGAGATGGGCCCTGTGCCCATCGCAGCTCAGCAGAGAGGGTGGGAGACAGAGCGAGCAGGAGACCCCAGCTGACGCCAGTGTCACCATGAACAGAAGAGTGTCCAGAAGCCGGCGCAGCCCTCCCAGGGCCCCAGGGTCAACAACCACACAGCAGAGGCCAGGCTGGAGTCCCGAACTTGGGGTCTGGCGCCCACCCCGGGCCTTGGCTTCCCTGACCGGGCCACTGCTGGCTAAGACCCCACCCACAGGGGAAGAGGGAGGGAAGGGTCTCCAACTGCTCATGAGAGTGGAGGCCGGGAGAGCATCCAAGGGCCCCAGCTTTTGGTTCTGAAAAAGCCACCCCCAGAGCCTCCTGGCTGCGGGAGTGAGAGACTTCAGGCCCTGGGGGCTGGCAGGAAGGTGGCGAGGCTGGTCCCAGGGAGGGACGCCGAGGTGGCCACAGGTCTGAAGTCAGCAGGGCACGTAGGTGTGAGCACATGTGTGTGTCTGGGGTGGGGACAGTTCATCTGGTGAAAATCTCAAAACCAGTGCTAAGGGGAGGCATCTCAACATCTCAGCTCTACGCAGAATGCTGTTTGATACTTGGTCTTCGTTTCCTCTCCAGCTCAGAACCAAGCAAAGTCACCATCTCCAGTCTCCCCATCCTCAGCGTCTGGGGCCCCGCTCGCCCCGGCCCAGCCTTCAGGGGCCCTTCCCTCCTCTCCACCCTGCGCCCCATCACGTGCAGACTGCCCACACAGACACGGGCCCCGCACACTCTCTCACAGTCACGAAGGCTTGGGAAGCCAGGAGAGGGGAACTGAGCAACTAGTTCAAGGTCCCCATGTCCTGGCCACAGAGGTGGAGGCTGTCTCCTCACTTTGCCCCCTCAGCTCCCCAGGGTCAGGGACTGGGGTCCTGTGGGTACCCCTGAAAGCAGCAGCTCAGCCAGGCAAACAGGAGAGAGAGGCAAGCATGAAGACCAACACAGATGGGGCCAGGGACCCAGATGGGGGCTGAGGCCCAAACCCTTCAAGACCACAAGCCTCCCACAGAGGTGGCAGAGACCAAAGCTCTCACGGATGGGGACAGAACCGGAGAGGAGCCAGAACCCTGGAAGCGGGCAGCCCCAGGGGCCTGGGCCACACAGTCCGGGCAGGGAGCAATCCAGCCCAGAGGCTGAGACAAAGACAAGGGGCACAGACAGAAAGACGGACCAGAGGACAGAGGGGCAGGAGGAACGAAGAGCGCCGTGCAGGGCGTGAGCGGTCTGGAGAAGAAAGGCGGGACGCCTGGGGCCGTCTTCCCGCTTCCCAGAGCTCCTGGCGAACGCGGTCTGGACACCCCGGTCCATCCCAGCCCGGGCGCCCCAGAACTCCAGGGCCCGCGGGATCCCGGGAAGTGGGGTCGGGACCCACAAGGTCAGCTGTGGCCACGGCTCCACGGGCTTACCCTACCTGGCGCGCCCGGCTGTGGCGCGAAGAGACGGAGAGGAGAGGAGAGGAGAGGAGCCGGGCTCGGGGCTCCAGCTCGCACTCACAGGCTCACTCCAGGCTCTGCGCTCCCCGCCAGCCCACTAGCCCGGCCGCTTTCAATCGCCGCCCGCCCCGCCCCCAGCCCAGCTGGCCCGCCCCCAGCCCCTCCTCCGGGCCCGCCCCACTCCCCTGTCTCTTCCTCCCAACCGAGCCTCCGCCTCCCTCCTCGCCCCGCCTCTCTGGCTCAGGTTCCTCGCCGGCTGGGGCTCGGAGCTGTCCGCCGCGTGGTGCTGACACATGGGTGCTCCCGCTAGGCGACGGAGCCGGGGCCTTAAGGCCCCCTCCACCCCGCGGTCCCACTGCGTCCCAGAGAGCAGCAGGCCCGGGCACGGGTGCAGGAAGGTCACGGAGCCCCGGGAGGTGGGCCCAGTGCTGTGGGTTCCCATCTGTGAGAGCAGAGGGGCTGGGCCTAGCTAGGGTTGCAGGGGCCACTGGGGCGCATGGGAGATGGGTGGAGGGCTTAGACCTGTCTGTCCCTGCACGCATCCAACCCCCCCACTCCCGACGGCAGCTCAGTGCATATGCCAGGCCCGGGAGGGGGCCTGTCTTCTTCAGCCCTGTGTGAGAGCCGGGGCCTGAGTCACTGGGAGGAAAAGATGGGGGGTGGGTCAGAGGAGGATGGGGCCTCCTCTTCCTTCCTGCAGATGACCTTTAAAGCTAACCCCCCCACACCCAACCACCCAGCCCTGACCCCCCACGCTGACCACTACCCTCATGTCCAAAGGGGGCTGGGGCCTGCAGGGCCAGGGACTAGGGCCAACCCTGGGCCTGGGGGACAGCTGGGACTGGCAGGAGATCTGTGAGGGAGGGGACTGGGGAGAGGCTCCTGAAACTGGCTGCTGTGTAGGAGGGAGCGGGAGAGGGAGCCCGGGCAGGCCCCCAGGAGGGGTGGGGGGTGATCCGCAGTGCTGGCCTGAGCAGAAGGATTTGGGGTGGGGAGGCTGTGCGGCCTGCCCCCAGCAGGCACACACTAACAAGCGCTAAGGAGCTCGGGAGTCCCCACTCTCGTCCCCTGGCGCTGCCCTTGCCCCCGCAGGTGTCAGTGGAGAGCGGCTGGCTCAGACACATGCTAATGAGCACACGCCAAGGCCAGGCCCCTCCAGCACACACACCTCCTTGCGGTGCTCGAGAGGCAGCTGTGGGGGTGGCAGTGTCAGCAGGAAGGGTAGCCTCCTTCCCTGGACACAAACCCGATGCCCCACGGCTCTGGAGGGAGCACAGCTGTGAGAGGGATGCACACATCGAGCCCAAACAAACACACTCCGTGGCGGATGGGAGGCGATGTGGCAGCCGGAGGAGGGTTCAGAGCTGTCAGACGGGCTGGAGAGATAGACAGGCTGTTTTCCAGCTCCGGCTGCGCTCACCCTTGCCCGCTGGCTCTGTGACCGCTCCCCAGGGTAGGTGAGTGATGGGCCGGGCCCCTGAGCCACGGGGCTGACAGCAGGGTGCTGAGGTGAGAGGAGCCACACTGCCACCGCAGCCCACTCACCCTGGCCGCCAGCCTCACAGAGGCCGTGGGGCTTTCCATCCAGGGCCAGCCCCAGGGGTCCGTGACACGCCCGCAGAGCCGCCGCACCCGGACACGGAGCTGCACCGGTGGACAGTCACACGTAGCAGTACACACTCGCTGTACATGCAGACACAGCCACAACACTCAGCTTTGAATGTGGACACACCCAGAGCCGCTGCACACGGACACGCAGGCATAGACAGAGCCACACGGCGCACTCATGAATAATAAAAGCCACCCCGGCTCAGGAGGCTCGTCCCCCTGCCCTCTGCCTCGTGTGGACACACCCAGAGCTGCACTCATGGGTGCCTGGCTCACAGACCTGTGGCTTTACATGAAGACATGCAGAAAAAGACAACTTCACACATGAACACACAACCACACACAGCTGTGGACACAGAGCCACACACAGGCATTAGCAGTGTGTGGAAATCCTCCCCCAGGGATGGTCTGAGCCAGCCAGTCTCACACCCAGTACCACAACCACGGGGCAGGGGGACACACGCAGCACAGCCCAGTGTGCACGGAGGCGCAGGCGGCCCCCAGGGCTACCAGCAGCAGGCCCATCCACGGTGGCACGCACAGAGGCGTTGTGCATGGACGCAGGCACTAGCGGGCAGGGCAAGCACGTCTTCCTGCCGGGCAGGCGCCAGCAGGGGCCCAGCTCACTCCAGCCACAGATACAAGTGCATCCCTGGGAGGCAGACAAAGGCAGGCTGTGAGCGCCCCACCCCCGGGCCCTGGAGGGCGCCCTGTGCTCAGCTCCCCCACAGCCTGAGGGAGCCTCCGGGGCAGTGGTGGAGGGGTAGCTGTCAACTGGGGCCACAGAGCAGGGTGTGGAGGGCTTCCGGGACCCCCGTCCTTCTGCCTAGGGTGGCTGGCCCCCTTCCTTCTGCTTCTTGGCCCTACCCTCCTGCCTCCCACTCCCAGCCTGTCTGCACAGGGCTCCCCAGGGTGGAATAAAAAACATGCATAGCCCAAATCCAGGTGAAACAAGAAAATCTTTTGCTTTATTCTGGGTCCTGGAAGCTCCAATGTGAGTCTGAAAAGATGTAACAGAGAGAACAGTCCCGGGCTGGGTGCAGAACAGTCCCTGCCCCTCTGACTCTGGGAGCCGAGAGGGCAGCAAGGAGAGGGCTTGGCTAGAGGCCAGGGCAGTCGAAGTGAGGTCCCCTGAGACCCCGGCCCAGCCTGGGCCGGGAAGGGGGAGGAGAAGGAGGGCCGAAAAGTCTGATCAGTTCCTAGTGACCGCACCAGAGGCCACGGGCCGTGGGTCACTCTTCGCCCTTCTCAGGGGTACTGAGCTCCCGGGCCCACTTGGGAGTCCCCAGGGGCTCAGCCTCAGGACTAGGCCTCGGCTCCCCCAGGGATCCCTCACCCTCCAGGTCCAGCTCCTCAAAGGATGAGCCACTGGCGCCCGACTCGCTGTAGCTGTGCTCACTGCGGTTGTCACTGTCGTCCCAGCCATGGCCGCTCACCCCAGGGGACAGTGTGGCAGCTGAAGTCTCCCGGCTGCCAGGACCCACCTCCAGGCTCACAGAGCTCCCGTCACTCGTCCTGTCAGCTCCTGGGCCGGGAAGAGGGGTGCAGATTAGCTCAGACCCCGGCCCCCCCTCCAGGGAGAGGACAGCGCTCTGCCACGGGCCCAGCGACTCAGCATGCACGGCATGCTCATGAATCGTGCAGCCAGCCAGGCTCAGAGGGCTTGGTCCAGCCACCCTCTGCCCTCTGCCCTGGCCGCAGGCCACAAAGGCTCTGCAAAGGCACCGCAAAGGGAGTGAGGAGGGAGAGGGAGGGCAGCCTGTTGTGCACTCACTCCCCACCCCGAATTAGCCTCCCGCCCTCAAAGCCTACCCCACCCCAACAGTCCATTAAGGACTACTCAGCCCAGGAGCTGAGACGCTGGGAGTAGAACAAAGAGACCTAAGCGGTGCCCCGCCTCCATCCCATTTCAGGCTCCAGCTACCGCATGTCCCTGAGGCATGGGGATGGGAGAAGGACCAGGAAGCCTACCCTCTAGCCCCCGCCCCCCAGCAGGGCTCCTCAGGGAGCAGCCACAAGCTGTAAGTCAGCTGGCCCCTGCCTCTGGCCCTGGTGCCCAACATGCAGGCGGCTGGAGCAGGAGTGGGACGGAGACTTCTGAGAACAACCCCTCTGGGGGACGCACCGAGCAGGGTGCTGGGACAACGCACCTTAAGGGCTCCCTTGCCCTTGCCCAGTCATCCCAGCAGAGCCCTTCCCTGCCCCTGACCACTGACGGCTGCTGGACCACGAAGCAGAAGGGGCCAGGAGAGCACGCGGCTGGAGGCCCCAGGAGCCCAAGACAGTGCTTGGCTATGCTGAGGGGCCGCACCCACCCCAGCCGGGGCCTCCCACAGCCACGGGAGCTCCAGGCAAGCGGCCTGGCCTGAATCTGCCCTGACTAGGCGCACCCCTGGATTCATCTCCCAGGCTCAGAGGCACTGGCAGCAGTTGGGGGTGGTGAGGAGGGACCAGGAGCTCAGGCCTGCTGAGTGCAGGCCTCCAGGTGGACAGCAGGCTAGTGTGCCTCCTTGCCTGTGAGAGGGAGGGGCAGCTATCCCAGTCACAGAAGGTGAGGGGTGGGGCAGCTTCCCCAGATCCTGTCTCCATAGTGATGAGGCCCCAGCCAAGCGCAGCGGGGTGCTGCCTGGCATTTGGACTTGGCCTGGAACTTCCACTGATCCTCAGCTGGAGTCTCAGGTAGGGGTGGGGGAATTTGGAGTCTGCTCCCCAAGTCCCCTGGCCCCGAGAAGATACCCTGTGGGCCCTCCTGGCAGAGGTGCTGTGAGCCCTGGAAGGACCAGGCTCCAAGGCCCAGGGCCCTCTTCCTGCTGGGACCCCGGCGTGGCTCCCAGGGTGCAGGCACTGGAGAGGGAGCCTGGGCCACGCCCTGATTTGGGGGTGGTCCCCTCTGACCCTGGGTCAGGGCTCTGGCCCCTCATTGGCTCCTTAAATGATGATCAGTGCCCCAGGGGCTGCAGGCCTGACAGAAGCAAAAGAGGAGACAGTGTCTCCCTGGCCCCATTCAATTGTCACGTTCTCTCACCCGCCAGCTCTCTGGGGACCCAGGTGTGGAGACCTCCCTCTCCCGGCACCTGGACTAGTGGCGGTCAGAGGAAGGAGCCCAGGGTGCCTCATCAGGCCAGGGCTCAGCATGCTGGGAGGGGACAGCCCCTGGGGACATGTGGACATTTCTGGCAAAGGAAACAAGGCAGGGAAATGGCACCCCACCTAAACCCCCAGGGCTGCTGGGCCAGGGAATGAAGCTGCCACCTTCACCCCAGCCCCCCGCCTCCTCCACTGCCTGCAGCCAGTGTAGAGATCAAATATTCATCCCCTTTCTGCAGCTAAATAATACATCAAGGAATTGACAGGCACCAGGCAGCAATCACTCCCTTTCGCTTCCCAGCCCAAGAGGGGCCCCAGCAGGGAGGGGGACAGGGACAGGCCAAGCCTTGGGCGGCCGGGCACCCACCATGCAGTGCCATGCAAGTGGCATGTGCCTGACAGGCAGACACCCAGACTCCGCCCTGGCGTCAGGGCAGAGCCTGTCAGAGGTGGGCAGACCCCCTGGCCTCCACACCAGGGAGCGGGTGGGCGGGCGGGCTGGTGGGAGGACAGGCCGGGAGCTAGGGGCGTGGGAGCTTCAGCTGTAGCCAGCTGCAGTGGGTACCAAGCAGCCCTTCAGCACCCTGGCAGGTGGTGTTTGGGCAGGAGGCTGGGTGGGTAGGTGGGCCAAAGAGGGGGAGAGATGGTGGGGGTGGGGGTGAGGGGGCAAAGGAAGGTCAAGGTGCTCCCCCTTCCTGCCCTGGTGACTGTTTGGGCCTGCTGACCTTGGGCCACATCCTGTGCCCACAGCCAGGGCACTGAAGAGTGTCTGCCAGGCACTCCGGCGGGGGGAGTGGCACCCCGTGGAGGTAATTAGGCGGCAGATGAAGCTAACTGTGTCGGACACAGCCCCCAGGGAGCGCAGACTGCCTCCCAGACCCCCCACCTCGGGCAGCACATGCTCTCCAGGGCAACCTTGTCGCTGGAGCCTGGGCGGACAGGGGTCACTGACCTGTAGACCACACGAGGCTCCCCAGGCCCAGCCGAGAGGCGGGCAGCTGGGGCCATCTGGGGCGTGGTCACCAGCAGGCCCCCTCGCCCCTGAGGACAGCTCACAGTCACAAGAGGTCATGGCAGGGGCTGGGCTGAGAGCAGGCAAACGTGCTCTGGCCTGCACCTGGGGCAGGAAGGCTAGCTCTGGGGGCAGGGGCCAGCACCGCTCTCCTGTCCCCTCTGCATGCTTTCCGCATGCTCCTCCGCAAGGAGAAAGCAGCTGGCTCTGTGCGGGGACCCCTTCTAGGGGACAGATCACCTTGCTCCCCTTCTTACTTCCAGACCCGGGGCCAACCCCATTTCCTGGAGAGCCCCACCCACGGGACACCTTTCCCGAGCAGCCACAGCCCCTCCCACGAGCATCCAGCTGTCTGTGGTCTGTTTCCAAGGGCACTCCTGCGACAGCTGAAGGGAATCTGGGCAGAACCTGTGTATCTATGTTGCCAGGGGTAACACGTGTGAATCCATACCTCCACAGCCCCTCGTGTCTGGGAACAGGAAGCTCTGCCCGTGGGTCCTGGGTATACAGGTCTCCTCCTTCCTTGGCCGAGGTCAGCCCGGATACCCACAATGCAGCTCCGCCAGGGAGGGGGCCCCTCTGTCACCCCGCAGGCACACCCCGCTGCTGGCCCTCTGTACCTGCGCCGTCCGTCTGGGCGTCCCCTGCCTCCACAGGCCCCCGGCTCTTCCGCTCTGTCTCCTTCACCTCAGGCACATAGAAGTCTCCCTGCCGTGCCAGTGGGCACATGAAGTAGATCTGGTCCTGCTGATAGATCTCCAGCCGAGGGTGGGCACACAGCTTCCGCTCCTTGTCGGAGACGAGCAGAAGGTGGAATGAGCCGTACGTGGGCCTCTGGTCCGAGGGGTCCCGAGACTGGCTGCTGTTTACACCTCCCAGTGCCGGCTCTGCCTCCTGCCCCAGTGTCCCTCACACCCCGAACCCCTGTGGGGGAGGCATACAGAGCACCCTAAGGGCACAGCCCCTCACTCCAGGGAGGCAGTGGTTCGAGGACCCAGGAGTCCTTGGGACAACCCCCTCGGATAAGTATTAAAATGACCCTGGGGCCCTCAGCAGTTGGCTCCAGGGGCTGGGCGTCGTTTGGCAAGGCAAAAGGTCACCAGCTGGACTCGAGGTCAGGCCACATGCCTGGGTGGCAGGTTCGGTCCCCGGTCAGGGCAGGTGTGGGGGGCAACCAATGGGTCTATCTCCCCCACATCCACGTTTCTCTCTCCCTCTCGTGCCTGCTCTCTAAAAATGAACACATAAAATCTTAAAAAAAAAAAAAAAAAAGAAAAAAGGAACCTAGGAGCCCTGGCCAGGTGGTCAGTTGGTTGGAGCGTCCTGTGCACCACAAGTTTGTGGGTTCAATTCCCAGTCAGGGTACATACCTAGGTGGTGGGTTTGAACCCTGGCCGGGGCGTGGGCAGTAGACAACTGATCAATGTTTCTTTCTCACATTGATATTTCTCTCTCTTTCTCTTCCTCTCTCCAAACATATCCTCAGGTGAGGATTAAAAAAAAAAAAAAAAAAAAGGACCCAGGAGCCTGGCACTGCTCATCCCGTGCACGTCTGGGACCGAGAGGCCGCCCCAGACAGCCCGGGCCTCACGCGGCCATGACGCCTAGCACCTTGGGCCACCCCAGCACAGGGGCCTCAAGCCAGGGTCCGACTGCCCGACTTTCCACCCCAGACTGCCTGGCCCTGAGCTCCCCTCCACACCCCCACCCCCGGACAACACTGCCTGCCCCACAGACGCCAGTCCTGCCCTGGCAGACGTGTTACTGACAGGCCCTGGCCAGGGGCTCTGGGCCAGCGAAACCCTCTCCCACTCCCACTCCCTCAGGAGTCCACGTCTGCGCCAGCTTCTGAGACTCTCAGATGTGGTTGGTTCCCAGCCCTTTTTGCACCAGAGCCCAGAGTTTCAGCCAAGGGGAGGAGCTAGCCCCTAGGCTGGGGGTGCACACAGGACAAGTAGATCTAACACTGGACACTATGGGGCCCCAAGTGCTGGGACAGGCACTCCATTCCCCTCTGTCTAGTCTTCCTGGACCCAGAACCCAGGCTCCCCATCCTTCAGTGTAGGCAGAGGGGGGCACAGATACATGCCAGAACAGGGTCAAGTGCATCTGGCTCCCGAACCTGCCCCCTTTCCAGCAATGAAGAGCAATTACCCACTAAGATGACCGCGAGGCTCTGACCTGTCCCTGCTCACCCGCCAACCTTCACAACGTGGCTATTTATAGCACCTGCTGGCTCTCGCCATGAGCTCTGAAATGGACCTTTCACTTAACAGTAATGAGAGACTTAGCAGCGGTGGGGAGAAGCCACTCCTGGACTCCACACGTCCGCCTGTTTGGCTGAGCCTTGGTCGAGGAGCCCCTCTAGTTAAAGCGAGTGCAGAGGGTGAGCCAAGCTGCCCAGGGGGAGTAGGGAAGAGGGGCGAGCCTAGAAGACTTCTCAAGTCAGGTGGGGAAGCGGTGGACGCTCTGGCCCAGGTCTCACTGCAGCTCAGCCTCTGACCCCATGGGCGACTCCGGGCGGAGTGGGCCCCCTTGCCCTGACACCTCCAGGGTCAGTGAAGGAAGGTCATTATTTTTAATCATTGGAGTCCACTCTTTTCTGCCCAGCTATGCACTCCCTAGGCCATCCAATGAGTCAATGGCCCCAGCTCCTCCTACCTCTGAGCAGCTGATGGCTGCCTCCGCTTCTCTACCTGCCCACACACTCTCCCCAGCCTGGTCCTCAAGAAGAGGATGAACAAGAACACACCAGAAAGCAGGCACTCCCAGGCTGTGGGACCCTTCTAATACCAGCACCAGGGGTCAGCATCTGCTGAACCTGAGCCCCTCTCAGTGAAGCGGGTCATGTCACCAAGGCCAGGTGGCTCCCTGAAGGTCCAGATCCTTCCCTGGTAGCCAGAGGGAAGACGAGGGAAAAGGGCCCCGAACCCACTCGGGACACGGCCTTCACTGGCACCCCCATGCTCTGGGCGTTCTGAAGGTATGGAAAAGGGCCTCAGTAGCCATCAGGTACCTGGTGACCCATTAAGGCCTCTGCACAGCTGGCTTTGGGGGACGCTCCCAAGGAGCCTGTGCTCCTCTAGAAATCCCAAGGACAACAGCGCCCCACTCCAGCTCTGCCAACACCTGAGATGGCCTAGCTTCCCTTCTGGAAGCAACGGGGATGACAGAGGGATTAGTGTTCTTTCCACCCTCCTCTCAGAGCTGGGCACCAGGGTGGGCGGCGCCAGGCAGCCAGCCCTAGCCACCTGCTCTGCCAGCCCCCTCGTTGGCAGGCAGGAGGCAGTTCTGTGGCTGCTCTGCGCATCTGCCTCCTCCCGGAGAGCCCAGCTCTGAAGTTGCCTGGCTGTGGACAGCCCTGTTACCATGGAAACTGCATCCTCCATCCTTGCCATTGCCTTCATCTCAAAGCCATCAGGGAGAACAGAGGAACAGGGGAGACAGAGGAGGGAGAGGAAACTGTGGCCTGGCTACACAGTCCCTCCTTCCCCGGCTCCTCACAACTTCCCACACAGGGAGCATCAGCCACCCAAGCCAGCCCCCTGGTCCCTGGAGGGGCAGCCTCCCACCCAGCCCCGCCCAGCCCCGCCCCCACCACCTGGAGGCCCCAGCACTCAGCACTCCTGTTGGAATGAGGCGTGGAGCTAATTAAAATCTCATTGACGGCTCAGCCCCAAATCACTTTAACATTTGCTGGGTCCTGTCAGAATTCGCTTAGGGGCATAAAGGCAGAGGCACAAAGTTCCAACTCAGGCCCATAGTGAGGGACCAGCTTAGAGATGTCCCTGCAGCCTCTCCTGGGAGACCCCTCTCCGAGCTGTGCCCACTGGGGACGGAGGGTGGGGGCAGGACTGGCCAAATGCCCTATCCCTAAGGGATCAGGCAGAGAGGACGAGGCCTCTCCCTCCCAGTCAGGCACAGCCTCTGAGGGCAGAGGGGCCGGAGCTTAGGCCCTGGCTGCCCAGCAGGAGCTGCGGCACAAGCAGCATGTCCACGAGTTGGTAAATATTGGACAATCAGTGAAGGAAGACAAGGGCAGCTGCCTCTCCCTCAGCTGGCCCTGGGAGCACTGGGAGAGCAGACTGCCCAGAGCCGAGGACACCAGGTCAATGCCACACTGGGCTGGTCCTGTGGGGGGAGGGGCTTGAAGTCCTCCCACCCTCCCCACGGTCCAGCCAGCCAGAGGCTTGAGGAAGCGTCACTGGGACAGGGGAACCTGCTCTGGCCACCGAAGCCACTGGCCTCTGATGAGGCCAAAACCCAGGGCAACTCACCCCCACACACAGGCTTGAGGGGACCACAAGTCCCTACCCCAAGGTGGGGCAGATACAGCTGCTCCCAGCCCTCCCCATCGAACAGAACGAAGCCCGCTCACCGCTCAGGGGGCCAAGCTGCTGCCAGGAGCCACAGGAAACCGACTCAGGTGTTCTAGCCCCGAGTCACACCTCCGAGGTTTCCCTCCCGCCTGGGCCTCCCACAGGCAGAAATGGGGGGGCACGGGACCCCATGCAGGGATTTCCAGAGGACCTCAGGCACCAGCACTCCCCGCCCCCGCACCCTGCACCCACACCAGCCCACTCCCCAGGAGAGCTGGCAGACAGGGCAGAGAGCAGTGCACACAGGTGCCCCACCTACTTTGGGGTCATTCCATACCCTTCCCCTCACCTCAGGTGGTGCTCATCCCCTGGGTGGGGTGAAGCATTCAGCCCATGCAGCTCAGGGTTCCAGTAAAAAGGCCAACCTGGCATGCTGAGCCAAGGTTCCCCCCAGTTCTTACTGAACTTGGGGAGGGGTGGTGGGAGGAGAGAGAGAAGAACCACCTGAACTATCCCCACTTGGTGTCCTGCCTCAGCTAGGGGTGGGGGTAGAAGAGGTCAAGCCCTCGGTGGGGACTGCGGGTGGATCCAACTCCCAGGCTGCTTCAAGGCTAGGCCTGCACAGAGCTAAGTGACCTCCAGTCCCTAAGAGGAGGCGGCAATGGGTGCAGGCCCAGGACTGGGTCACACATCTCCGCCCAGGGAGGGCCGAGAGTTCTCCCCAAACACAGCCCCTCACCTCCCACCTCACTGGGGTGAGGGGCCCTGCCCGCCCCATTCAGCCTGAGCTGCCCAGTCCTGCTTGTCCGTCCACGCCAGGGAGGACAGCTGGGCAGCCCCACGGCCAGCACACAGCTGTCGCACGCCACCCGAGGTGGCGGCGTCAATGCAGTGGGTGAAGTGAGGCATGCTCATTTTTAATTACACAGACACCACCGCGTACGCGCCTGCACACAGCAGTCCCTGCAAGTGGGGGCTCAGGCCCTGGGAGCCCCTCTGGCAGCTGGTCTGCATCGCATGCGAGAAGCGATGTGAAGTGAGGGGAGAAGCACAGCTGGGCCACCGTGGGAACGCGGCACACTGCTATTATTTTGCCAGGAGCTTCTGTTAACTGCCCTCTCCCTGGCTCTCTCTCTCACCGGCACTGGGCCTCCCGACAGCTACTGGCCCAGAGTGTACACCTGCAGGGGAGCCGCAGAAGGGCTGACGAGCACCCTCCCCTTGCACAGCGGGAGGGCCCAAAGCTCTGAAAATGACAGGCAAAGGGGACAAGGAGTGAGAGGGGGCTGCCTGCCAGAGAGGGCAGAGAGAGGGCGGGAAGACGTAGAGAACTCCAGGAATGAGCCCAGGGCCTTGCAAGAGCTCCTGAGGGGCGGGCGGCTTCTCTCTGGACCTTGATCCCCCCAACAATAAGAGAAAGAGATCAAAACACAGAGCATCTAAAGACGTGAGGAACTGGAAAAGGTAAATTACCATTACTTAAAGATAAGGCAACTGTGCACTTGAAAAACCAAGAGAATCAATGGAGAAACCACCACAAACACTGAAGTCACAGAATTAAGGAAAGCGCAGCGCACTTTTCTGCACACAGGTCAGACAGTCACAAACATACTGGAAGCAGGAGCCGAAGGCCCTCCAGGGGCGGGTCTGGCCCCCGCCGACCTAGGGCCCCCTGAGCGGCAGAGGAGAGCAGCCTGGGCAGGAGCCTGGGGAAGAGGAGGTGTGAGGGCGCGGGCGGGAGGCGTCGCTGCGCCGGCGCAGGGCCTGCTGCTGCGGCTGCCTGAAGACGTTTCATTTTCACCTCGGAGCCGGCAGCCCGCTATGCAATTTACACCTCTGCTCATATCCCTGCGCGCCCAAGCCCGGCTCCCTGGGTGGCCCACGAGGGGGCCTCGGGGAAGCAGGGAGGGTGATTGCCTGTAAGCGGGCACAGGGGACAGATGCCCTTCAGCGCCCCAGAAGCCCCCATGCTGTGCCACCCCAGGAGCCTGAATGGCCAACCCGCCCGCCTCTCAGGCCAGCTCTGCCTCCCGGAGCCCATGGGGCTCCGTCCTGGCCTCCCACCACTCTCCCTTCCACAGGTCCTCCAGGGTGATGCCAATGCCAAGGTGGGCTCCACAGAGCCCCCCCACTCTCCCCAGGACCAGCTGTTCTCTGCAACCTGGGGCCTTGACTCCACAAGCTGACAGAATGCTGCCGACTGATGGCCCAGCAGCAGGCAGGCTACTCGGGGCAGACAGGCGTGAGGCCAGGCCTCTGGGAGCCAGAGGAATCAGAGCCAGCGGGCAAGGTGGTGAGTGTGGGGCAAGGTGGAGGTGTCCCACCTCTGACTGGCACCTCCAACCCCGGTCCCCCAGCGGAGCCCTTCTTGTCATAACCAGACAGCTGGCCTCCCCTCGTCTGAGGGCAGAGTTGTTCTGCTCTGCAGGGCAAGCCCCCTCCTCGGAATCTCCCCTCCTCTTTCCCAGAACCCCAAGCTTTCTGAAGAACAGCAACAGAGTTCCCCGGCAAGTCCCATCTGCCTGGGGAGGAAGGCTCCCTCTGGATCGGTGGCGGCCCAGCCCCACAGCACCATCCAGAAAAGCCTCAGCCCCCGGGGTCCTGTGGGGCTGCCAAGCTACCATATCTGAGCTGGTATTTCGAGAGCAGTGGTGCCCACGCCCGCCCCAGCAAAGGCTGGCTTTGTGCTCTCGGTCCTGATGCAGGGGTGTGGGGAGGCATGAAGCCAGAGAGGCTGAGGAGCAGGTTCCAGGGCCCAGGTCGGTGGAGGGGCGAGGTCTGGCCTCCCGTGGGTCCCCCACGTCTCCACATGCAGGGCACGATGGGAGTAGGGGCCCTCTAAGCTTGGGGTATATGGGAGTAGAGGCAATGCTACTTTTGGCGAACTCCTGTTTCCCTTGCTCAGAGTTCGGCTGTGGCCTCTGGCTCTCCCTCCCCCCTTCCCTTGCTCAAGCCTGTTCTGAAGCCCAGCCTGGACCCGTCACTCATCTGCTCAGACTCACCAGTGGCTCCCCAGAGCCTGCAGGATGCAGCCTTGTTTCTTGGAGCCAAACTCTTGCTCCTGCCCAGCACTGGAGTTGGGGTGGACACACAGAACCTGCCCTGCCCTCCCACCTGGAGAATGCTGCCCATCCTTTAATCTCAGCCCAACTGTCCCACCCCGAGGTCACACTGCCTCTCCCAGTGAAGCCATCCCATCCTTCCCTACCCACCACCCTGCCCCTGGCATGGTTAAACTCTGTGGCTGGGGGAGTGTCACTCAGCCCCAAGCCCTGGCGCTGCTGAGAATGCCTCCTCCCCAGGCTGGGGCAGGCTGACGGGCAGGTGGCAGCACTGGTAAGTGAGCTGGCCACTGAGCCCCAGTGCAGGGACCTGGGAAGGCAGCTGTGTCCACCTCACTCAGGGTGAGGACAGGAGGCCCAGGGGGGCACATGCAGCAGCTGCTTCCTGTGCCCAGGGCAGCCACCAAGCCGCCCTTGACGAGTGCCTGCTGGGCACACAGGCAGCCGGGCTCTTCCTGCCTTTGCTCCCGGCCTGGCCGCAGGAGTCCAGGCGAGAATGCCCCCCACGGGATATAAAATCGGGGCCATCTCCCCCTCGGTGTCTGTCACCTTTGTGGAGCTCCTCAGGGGACACTCCAAGCTTTGTCTTCCATCAGGGCAGCCATTCACTCCTCTGAACAGAAGCTCAGACAGTGACACCCAGAGGCAGAGCCACTCTGCTCATAGCAGGCTGGGGTCTGCCTGCAGCCCCACATGCCTGGCTTCCAGCCAAGGCGCCACCTTAGCAGAGCCCGGGGCTCCTGCTTAGAGCAGACTGGGAGCCATGGTCTGGGCTCCCTGGCCACTTTCAACCCCTGGCAGGACAACCCCACCAACCCCGCGGCCCCTCCTGGTTGCGCACTCAATGATTGCTGATTATCTTCTTGGGTGCCATGATGACCTGGGGCAGTAGGATTTAGTAGACAGGAAATACTTAGCGAAGTCTGTAGCAGGGTGGAGGTGCTGGGTGAGTGGCATTTTGCTCAAGTGACGGAATGTGTAAAGACAGAGCACATGAGATCTGTCTGCTGGCTCACTACACTCCCCTGCCCCAGTTCCTCTCCCATTCTGTGGAGAAAGAGCCGACCTCCGACCTCCAGGGCCTGCCAGCACCTCCCAGCCGACCAGCCTCCACGAGCACCAGGCCCTGTGCGCCCCCACACCTGGAGAAGATGCCCAGACGTCATCAGGACCCTCCCCCTGAAAACTCCTGCAAAGCAGAGGCCCTGGGGAAGGGGGTTTTATGCAGAAGACCACCTTCGGCTGACAGGAAGTCAGGCACAGGGGGGCTTGGCTGCCAGTCTCACACTGTCTGCAACCTCCCCTGACACATGCACAGACAGACAGGAGCCAGGTACAGAGCCCAGGGGCCGCTCACACACCATCCCACATACAGGATCCCTGGGCTCCTCGCCCTGCCCTGGCTCCTCCGTGGGCCCGACCTTCTCATTAGGACCGGCCCCCGCTGCGGTGAATTTGGGGGCCTTTTCTATTGCTCTGGGCTGACATCTGGGCTAGGGGCTGCTGCGCAGACCACGATGCTGGGATAGATACAGCTGCCCTTCGAGAGTGCCCACAGGGGCCTGACAAATGGTTCTCTTCAGGTCCCTCACAGTGACCCCCAAGACCTCGCTGTCCCAGGAGACCAATCCTGCCCTAGGCTCAGGCCCCTCTGCAACTGCCTGAGACCATTCCCCGCCACCCCTCCCCATCCTGAAACAGAAAGCCAAGGCTGCCGTCACTCCCTGTGCAGCCCCTCCACAGCAGAGCCAGCCTCAGAGCCAGAGAGAGGCCAGCGAGGTGGAGGAAAAGGGCGTGCGTGTTCACTCCCCCCCCCCCCCCCACACACACGCACACGCGCGCGCGCTCACGAAGTTGAAGGCAGCCAGCTGTCAGGGCTGGGAGTCAGAGGAGCACAGAATCTCATTTGCAGCCTCCTTTCCTGGGTCCCAGGGTGGCGGGGCTGAGGGCAGGTGTGGGAGGAGGCGTCTGGTCTCTTCTCTCTGTCGCTGGGGCTGAGAGGGGCACAGAGCCACCCTCTGTCCAGTGCAGGTTGAGACCAAAAGCAGAGCCAGTCCCTTCCTCATGTCACCTGGCTTTGTTCCCCAAGACGCCAGGTCAGGCTAAACACATGGCAGAGAGACCCCTGCCTCTAGCACCCAGCATAGCACCTGAGCCACACTCCAGGTGGGCAGCCTGGCATCTCTCCCCCAGCTGGTGGCCAGATATCCCTGGAGAAGACCTCTGCTCTCCCCACTACCCCTGGCCACCTGTCTCAGGCTGGGAAAGAGGACGGCACTCCCCCTGCCCCTGCCTCCACCCCAGGAGAGTCAAGCCCGAGCACAGCTGACTAGGGGTGGGGGGAGGAGGAGCGGGGAGGAAGGGCTTTCATCAAAGAGGTGACGTCAAAACCAGGCCACTTGTGAAGCTGTCAGGGGCCGGGAAATTTGGACAAAGGTATCTAAAAATAGACACCCTGGAGCCAGAAAAGGCTTTGGGGCTCAGCTGCTCGCCACCACGCCACATGGCACGCACGCGTTCGGAGGTATGGAACCCAGAAAGCCTCTTCCCAGGGGTGCCCCTGTGGACTGGCCCTTGGATGGAGGGCGACACGAAGAACCGAAGATGCCACACCCAGCCCTTCCCTGGGTGAGCTGGGCAAGCCCCCCACCCCCAGGAGACACATACCGGCCCTGGGCACTGAGGCCTCCCTCTCTGCCCTCACAACCAGCCAGCCCCCACCTCCTGCCCCACCCTCCCCAAGGCACGCACACCCTGCCAGCACCCTTCTGGCTGCCACCCTCTGGCTCCCAGAGAAAGCCGCCTCAGTGTCCCTTGTGCCGCTGCCCGACCGTGCTAGCAGCCCTCCTGCTCCTTCTCTTCCTGACCTCAACTGCCCAGGCCACGGCTGCCGACCCAGGGCCCCACTCACTCATTCCTGGTCCTGACGCCAGAGTCTTGTGCCCCCTGAGCTGGGGCCTCTCTGCGCCCCCATGCCCATCACCGAGGCCCCGTCCCTTTGCCCAAGCTGCTCAGGAACAAAGAATGAAGTTGCTAGAGCTCATGTTCCCACTGACTTTCTTCTGCGCTCCAACCCCAGCCACGCTGGCCTCGCCCTCTGCGGCCTAGGGCGGGTGCTGTCAGCAGGGCCCTAAACTCGCGCACCAGCCCTACCCTCTCTGAGCTCCAGACTCTGCTGCCTTGACACAGCCCATAGTGCCGGCTGCCCCCCGAACCAGGCCCCCCGTCAGCTCTCCAGACTCAGTACAGCACACCGTACATGCGCCCCTCTGTTTAGGCCTCAGGGGACCCAAGCCTGGGACTCCTCCCACACCCTCCCTCCCCAACAACCAGCCCACCCAGAGTCCATGTGTTACCCTTACCCCCAAAGAGACGGTAGATCTCCATCCACCCTTTTGCCTCTCTACAGCCACGGTCTCGGTCTGAGCCCATCCATGCTAGGGCTTACGGCAGCCCCCATGATCCTCGACTGCTGCCCTCCCCCCCCCCCCAGGGCTGGGACGGCCTGCTTGGCCCAGGTCCTGTCACTCTCCTGCTGAAACACCTCGGGACTTCGGACTTTGCTGACCCAGTGGGCGGACCCCTGCTCTCCCTCTGTGCTGCTCGGAGCCCCTGCCCCTCCCCGAGGGCTCTTCTGGGCCTGCCCAAGAGAGCACTCCTCCGAGGGGCTGTCCCCGACCCCTGGTCCAAGCTGCGCCCATGCCTTGGCTCACCCGGTTCTTTCCTGGCACGCATCCCATTCTTGCCTGACATTTGTCACCTTCCCCACACCTCACTGTAAATGCCCCTCTTACACACCAACATCTCACATGGTGTCCAGCACAGTACCTCACACCCAGACATTCGATAAACACAGCTGAGTGGAGGTGACTAAATGATCCTTCGAAGCCAAAACTGGGGTCACTGCCCCAGCACCCAAGTTCCCAAAATGTTTTAGATAAAGAGGGATGCAGAACAAGGAAAGTCAAAAAAAAAAATCTGTGGGCAGAGACCCCATCAGATCCCCCGGCAGCGGGCTCTCCTGCTCCTCCGAGCAGTCTGCGGTGCTGCCAACCCAGATGGGGGGCGGAAGGGCACTAGGCCTGCCGCTGCCACCCTGGCCTGGGCTCGGGACCCAAGTACTCGAGCCCACGCAGAGGCAGGACCATGGCCACCACACGCACACGAGGGGCCTGCCAGCCGCTGGGAGCCTCAGGCCTTTGCTCTACAGGCCTCCTGCACCGGGGGGCGGGGTGGGCCTGTCCATCTGCCTGAGTCTGGAGCAGGGGCCAAGCAGCTAAGCATGTCGCTGGTCCGAGCCAGAGCCGAACTGGTCAGGCTGGGTTTCTGAACGCACTCCCTGTGCCTGTGCTAGACCCTCCAGGGCCCGCACTCTGGTCTCAGGCCTCTGGCAGAGATGCCAGCAGCCTCTGCCCATCCTCTCACCCCACAGGCACCTGTCCCATGAGAGCCCCATTTGGCCTCCCAACACTGCCTCTCCATCCCAGGCTGCCACTTCCCACTCCCTGACACACACACACACACACACACACACACACACACACACACACACACACACGCAGGCCTAGCTCACCTTGATGTAGGCGTCCAGGGCAGGATGGACACGGCGGGTAGCCAGCCAGATGGACAGGGCAGTGGTATAGGGGAAGGTGGCTGTCACCACGTGGCTGGGTGCCGGGAAGGAGAACACCTTGAAGCCAAACTTCTGGTAGAGCTGGAGGAGCTCCGGGCAGGGCGACTCCTCGCCTTCACTCAGAATGCTGCCCACTGCGCAGCGGCGCTTCTCAGGGGGCACCTGAGAGGAAGAGCAAGGGGTCCATGTTGGGTAGAGGAAGGGGGCCCTCCAACCTCCTGCCTCCGGGGTTCTGTGCCAGTTCGGGCCTGGCAGAACTGCCCGTCCCAGACAGAAAACTGCTGCTCTGGTGGGGCCTCCCTGTGGCCCCGGCCTGGGGCACCCCATTGCAGGGCCCCCTATCCCTTCACTCATCCCTCCAACAACACGCCAAGCCCCGGGCTGCCTGCACTGGCGCTGAAGGATGCCAGGTAGGGCTGAACCCTGGTCTGCAGAGGAAACTGTGAGAGGTCCTCTTCCCCGTCCCCCAGGCAGGGCCACCGGTACCACCCAGGCCTCCTAACAACCCCTATAGCCCACACCCCACCCCAGGCCCTGCCCTCTCCTGGCTAAGCCAGAGATGCAGGTCCCTCCTGATCTCTCTGGGCTCCTAGAACTTCTGCTGCACTCTCCTCCCCTCCCTCCCCTGGCTCCCACAGAACCCATCCAGGTGGGGTGCCTCTGTGAGTCCTGACACTTCCTAGGCCTGACCCCAGGCCTGTGAAGCCCAGCACCTGCTGCTCCTCCTAGTGGCAAGGGGCCCAGGGGGGTCTCACCTGCTGCCACCTGAGTCTGTACCAGCCCTTGGGCTGGCCCCCCAGAGGCACATACTCCTGAATCAAAGAGAGTCACCGCAGACCTCAGTCCCTGGCTTCCCTCCACACCTGGATGCAGGGCCCCTACATTGCAATCCCCTCTGTCCTCTCCCCAGCCCCCCTCCCAGCGGGTGAAGTCATTTTCACCAGTTCTTGCCTCTGCCCTTCCTCTGGCCTCTTTCAAACCCCAACAACAGTCCCCTGGAGGTCTCCCAGCCCACTCTGCTCTCTACTCTGGCCATCCTAGCCCTGTCCTTGGTGCTCCCCTTCACCTGGCACCTGGGCCCTGACTCCAGGCTCTCACCTGCACGCAGTCTCTGGGATCACCCCAGCTCTCTGTGGCTCTAGTCCCTTGCTGTCCTGTGAAAATCTTACATCATTAAGCCTAGCTCAGGGCTTTAGTGGCTGGCAACAGGGTACAGTGGTCAGAACTGCAACTTCTGGGAAAAGGCAGGCCCTGGGTCCTATGATCCTGGACCCTTCCCTTGGTTCCTCGGAGCCCCACCTCCTTGACATCTGCTTACTGCACTGCCGTATTCAATACTCTGCATGATGCCTCCGCCTGGCCCAACACCCAGCAAGAGCTCCAAAGTTGTAGTCGGTCATTAGCAGCTTTGACACAGGCCACACAAATGACCCCTGGCCTAGAATGCCCATCCACCCAAACCTCAGAACATGTAGCTCCTCCCTGCCTGTCCTTCACGTTCAAATATCCTCTTGAGGAGCCTGTTAGGATGGCTCAGTGGCACCTCACCCCCCACACCCAACACTGTGCTACAAACTCCTTCACACAGGAAGTCGGCCTTGCAGTGAGGCCACTTCTCTGGCCTAATGTTCCTCCCACCCTGGCAGAGGTGCTGCAGTTCCACCTGCGGTCTCTAGATGGTGCCACTTCCCCACTCACAGGGGAAGACTTGGGGAAGGAAAGCCCCAAAGGAGGTTCTCACAGGGTCAGTGCCAGCTGCAAAGCCCATCTTCACCTTCCTGACCCTAGCAACCTGGGCTGTACAACACAGGTTACATGGCAACATGGATGGAAGGTCACTTCCTCATCTCTCAACCTGGGTTGGGGCCCTAGGGTCTCTCTGGGGATCACTCAGCAGCTCAACACCCTCCTCAGTCCCCAGGAGGCACTAGAAGACCAGTAGCAATCCAGCTTACAACTCTCATGGCTCCCAGTTCACCCCTAGGATGGAACCCCTGAGCCCAGCATGACAGGCCGGGCACTAACCTGGCACTCCGTTTCTACATCCCCAGGTACCAGCGGTGGGGGGGCGTGAAACCCAATGAAGGTCTGAGTGGCAGAGGGAGAGACAAACCCAGACTCTGGCCCGGCCCGCCCGGCCGGCTTCCTCTGCCACCGCGCCCTGCACAGGCCCACGCGGCACTATCTGTAGGTCCCCAAACATGCCCTGCCCTGCTGAGCTTCCTGCCTTTGCGTGAGCTACTTCCTCTGCTGGAACATCCTTCCTCACCCTATCTACCCAGAGTCCCTTCTACCACGGAAACTCACCTGCCCGGTAAGACTCAGCTCAGCTCTCCTCAAAGCCTTCAATGGCCCCCCACCCAGCAGCTCTGCCTCTCTGACCCCACAGGCCCGCAGGGAGCAGGCTCTGGGCTGCACTGTAGCCAATGATGCCCCACCACTCGGGGCCTCCAGCAGAAAGCCCAGGACCTCGCACACACTGGGCGTTCTTGTGTGCTCAGTGACAGTAGGGGCGTGTGGAGACGTGCACACAGAAACTTTCCCTAGGCAAGCCCCCCTCCCCCACATCGAGAGGGGAGGAGCTCCTGTCACAGGACAGGGGAGCAGCTAACAAGGAGGTGGGCTCCGAGACCTGACAGGTGTTTGGCGCCCAGGTGCTCCCTTCCTGCCTGAGTATCCTCTCAAGTCCACAAGAGAGGACACTTCCTGCGCCCTCCACTGCCCTGGCCAATGACAAAGGGGCAGCCTAGGAGGCTGCTCAGCAAGCTTACCTCCAGTTAAGTAGCCTCATACCAAGCTGGAGCTGGGAGGAAGCCGAACCAGACACCCGCAAGGAGATGAAACAGGCCCTAGGCCAAGCTGGTCTGGGGGCAGAGGAAGGCTTCCCTGGGCTCCCAGGGAAGCCCAGCCCACCTCCAGGGCAGTGGCCCGCTGAGGCTGTAGAGGGCCCGGAAGGTGGGAATGTTCTGCTGGCTAGAAACCCTCCATCTGGGTTTATTGGGGCCTGGCCTCAGGTGGTCAGCCTGGGCCTCCCAATTCCACCTGCCTGCTCCCATCTGCCCCCACCCCTGTGGAAGTCATTTCTCCGGGTACCTGTGTGCAGAAGAGCTGGACCAGCATTAGCACCAGCAAAGAGCCACACCAGGGAGACCGGCAGTGGCGACCCACCAAAACTCTGGGCAAGAGCAGGCCCACTCAGAACCTGCCCTCATGGCGAACACACCGGAGGGGCCCCTCCTTGAGGCTGGGAGGCCCCCGAGGCCGAGCACTGTAGGTGAGATGGGAAGTGCACACTGAGGTCCTGCTTGGAGTCCGGCGTTGCCGGGTACCGGTTGGCCCCACTGTCCCTTCTGGAAAGGCCTCTCAGGACCCTGCTGACCCCGCTGAGAGGCCACAGTGAAGAGGGTCCCTGCATGGTCAAGACCTCACTGCGTCTGGAAAGTGGACAAGATCGATTGTCTTCCAGGAATCAGAAAGGAAAAACGGTGTCTGCCGGCTCAGACCAAACCCAAGTCCTGGGTTCGGCAGACATGGCCAGCCCGCCCAGCCCAGAGCCCTGGTGGTAAGAAGGGTAGGGTAGTGCCTGTCACTTGCACGGGTGCCTCTGGGGAGCACGGCTGGAGGGTGAACGGCAGGCTGAGTGACGCTCCTGGGTCCTGCAGGCCAAACCTCGCCGAGCATCTGGGGCCCAAAGGCACAGTGGGATGGGCTAGTGTCAGGGTGCAGGCAGTGCAGACCCCGGGCTGGAGGACAGGGCCCTGTGCCTCAGGCTGGGGCAGGGGGGTCAGCAGGATGCCCACCTCCAAAGGGGGGTCCAGGTGCTTTCTGGAAGCTTCCACCTAGAAGTCTTCCAGCCTCCCTCTTTTCACCCCCAAGCGTAACCCCAGCCCCAGCTGGGACCTGACAAGGTGCCCACCACCTGCCCCAGTCACTAGCTTCTGCGCATCAGCTCACTATCCACACAGCACTGAGCAGCAGGCACTGTTACTAACTCTGTTTCTGAGACTCAGAGAGCAAAGCTATTCAGCAAAGGCTGCAGAGCAAGGCAGTGATGGAGTAAGGACTCGAACCAAGGCAGACCAGCTCCAGACCTGTGCCAAACGGCCCACAGCCACTTGGGAGCCTGAGAAATGGGCCCAGGCTAGGAATGGGAAGACACAGTGCCCTCTCCCTATGCTGTGCCCCTCCATGGCCTAGGCAACCTTCAGGGCACCAGGCCAGGGGCAGGGTTCCTACAAGTACAATGTCCCAGGTGGTACAAGGCCCTCCGAAGCTGAGGATTCCAGAAGTGCTAAGCATCTGTTAGGGGCTGGGGGCTGGGTCTTATCGTCAGTGTTTAGTCCCCCTAAAAACCGAAAGCCCCGAGGTAGGCATTTTCAGACCAAGTGACGTCTTGATTCAAACCCAAAGTGCTCTCATCTCAGACCTCGCCTCTCCTCCCTCCCAAAGGGAGCTCTGCTGGGCAGAGAGGGGCTTGCCTTTCCAGGGCTGCTCCACACAGTGAACTGGCTGCAGAGCAAAGGCCCACTCTCCATGTGAAGATCAACTAGGGGGATCTGGGGGAGGAGATGGCTGGAGGGGAGGGAATGGCCAGGCACTCAGGAACAACAGCCCAGCCCACACTCCACCCTGAACCTGCTACTCCCTCACCCCTTCCTTTGCTCCACGCAACTTCAGCACCTCCGAGGAGGGCAGGGGCCCCATGCCCACTCACAAAAATTCTGACAGGCCTGGGCAGAATTCTTACCAGTCTCAGCCCCTACTGACTAGGGAGCCCCAGGCTGCCTCTCAGTGGACTCGGGAAGGAAGGAGTGTCCGTGGCAGTCTCGCTGCAAATGGCAGAACCCAAGCACTGCCAGCTGCCCCGGCCCACTGACGCCCAAGGCAGGTACCCTCTCATAAGGCCTGTGCCAGGTACTGAGCCAGCTGCCCTGCCCCGTGCGCCTCAGCCAGGTTCTCCACAAGAGCAGGTAGGCCAATTGCTTAAGCCCCAAACAGCAGCGGAGGTGGCAGCAGCAGAGGGTGTGGCCAGAGGTGGAGGGCCAGGCTGGCAAACAGGACAGACCAATGGGCACAATGACAGCAGCTCAGCCACTAGGGCCCGTCCACAGGCCAGAGCTGCAGGGTCGAGGGAGGCACTCAGGGTCCTCCCAGCTCCTTCTCCCTCTCCTGTACCCAAGGTGCCCAGCCGGACTGAGTGCACTGGACTTATGACCCTATTCTAGCCACACAGGGACAGGGCCGCACACACTGGACCTGTGTGCGTCTGCTCGTGTGTGCGCGCCCGCGTGCGCTCTGGTAGGAGGGAGGGATGACAGGTCAGTGACTGACTCTGGGACTGCTCTCCCCCACCCCCAGTACTTAGAAGAGGAAATGGCTGCACTCCACGAGCACTGGGCCCTGGAAGGAGAGGGACACCTACGAGACACTGCTGGGGTCTGTCCACTTCCTGCCATGCGCTCCTCCCCCACCCCCTCCACCAGGGCCCTCGGGTAGAGAAGAGCATCTTCCTCCTGCCCCATAAGAACCACTCACTCAGACCTTGCAGCCTCCTCCCATCCAGAACTGCAGGACAGGGGGCTGACTGACATACATGCAATAGCCTACCTGCCTACCTGCCTGCCTTATGTCCAGGGCATAGGGGCTCAAGCAGCTTCCAATGTGAACATGTCCACAGCCATTGACATGATGTTGCCTCGATGGTACCCTTTCCTGAGTCACTTCCTGTGCCCACAGCTGGCCCAGGTGAGGCCTCACCAGGCCTTTCTCAGGAAGCAGCCTCGCCCTGGCCAGCTGAGCTAGGAGCTGAGGCCTAGAAGGGGCATGCCCACTCATGGGGCGAGCAGATCCACAGCAGGTGGCCAGCTCTCCACTGGTCACTCGTTGCTCTACTGGCTGAGGCTGCAAGCGCCTCATTCCCTCCCACACTCACAGAGAAGCAGGTGCTGGCTCCTACTGTGCAGAGCTGGTGGGGGGCGTGAGTAGGGGGGCTCCAACAGCTCATCTGACAGCCTGTCCCTTCCTTTGTGAGCCACAGTGTGGCCCCACGTGGCCACTGCAGGGGGCAGTGGCCTCGGGAGCACCAGGCCTGGCTTCTTAGGCTCCCTCAGGCCTGGACGGGGCCTCTCCCCCTGGTTCCCTCATACCAAGAGCTCGGGTCCAAGGGCTGGGATCCTCGGTCCCCACAGTGCCCAAGGGTCCAGCACAGAGAGGCACAGGTATTTACTGGACAGAAACAAAAAAGAACACGTGAACTGTGTAAGACGGGGACCCCACTCCTGCTGTCTGGCCTGCCGTCCCCTCCTCCAGAGGCCCTCACAGAGGATGGCCGCAGCCACCGGGAGGGCTGGGCAGGGAGTGCACTGGCCGGCTTCCAGAGCGGGCGGCAGTAAGCATTCCTGACACATCCAGGGGTCAGGGTGTGACCCAACTCTGAATGGGGACACAGGTGTCTTCTGGAGTGACCCAGACCCGGGAGGGACAGGATCAGAGGGGCCATGTTTACCTGCATAGCCATCCTCTGTGGCCAAGCGTCCACTGTCAGGCCCTGGGTTTAGGCCTGGGTCACAGGCACTCAGCTGAACCTGTCCACACACCTCAGCAGCCCGAGTGTCTTCTCCACCCTTTTTGTTGTGGCTGTTAAATGTCCATGGAGGACCAGGTGTGGGTGAAGGCCTCACCCATGTCATTTAATTTAACCCCAGCCAGCCTACTGATGAAGCAGGCATTTTAACACCACTCTGCAGATGAGGAAATAGAGGCTCAGAGAGGTGAGGTAATGTGCCCAAAACCACACAGCAGGACAGTGCAGAGACAAACCCAGAACCCCCAAAATGCTGGCCTTGAGGTGGTAGGCCCAGGCTAGACTCATAGGGTCCTCAAACTGGCACCCAAGTCAGGCCTATGCAGCCAACCCTGGTGGCCTACAGGGTCTACTACACCTATAGGAGGGCTACATGGTGGGCTGCCTGGAGGCAGGGGCTGGGCCCACAGGCTATGTGAGAGTGCCCCTTGCCAGGGTTCTTCTATCTCACTTTTCCCTGGACGAGCCTCCAGCATTGATCCCCACCTCCCCAGGGCACCTGCCGCCTTTTGTGTCCAGGAACTAGCACCTCCAACCCGAGAGGCAACGTGCTGCTTCGGGACAGGGACTGGGCAGACTGGCTGGCAGGAACGAGGCGGCTGTGAGGACACTCCTCACTCTCACTGAGCCTTCCAGAGGACTCCAACTGGGCAGGTGTAGCAGGGACTTACACAAGAGACCTCCACAGGGCAGCATGTCCAGGAGCTTCCCACAGGCCTGCCCCATCTCACTGGGGTCCCGGGGCTTTTGACCCTGCTTAGTGCTGTCTCCCAGCCACGTGACCTCGAAACCGCGATGTCTATTATCCCTCAGCCAGGCTATCACCTCTCACAGGGCCCGGCCCAATATCATCAACAGCTCCTCTGCCTCATCTCCCCCCCTCCTCCACCTGCCATCCAGGTAGCTTCCTAAATTGCAGGTGGCCAACTGTGCTGCACCTTCTCTTCCAACCTGCTGTACCTTCCACTGCCTGGCCCCGTGACCCTTCTACCTCATTCTCCACCCACCAAAGGGCTCCTAGCTACACTTCTCCCGTCGCCCTGTATCTACAGGCTTTGGCTGCTGTGGTTCCCTTAGCCAGGAGGCCCTCCCGGCACAGCAACATTCTACTCGTGGCAGAAGGCCCAGCTGAGACCTAGCTCGGGGCCTCCTGGCAGACCTGTGGTGCCCTCCTCCAAACCCGCAGCTCAGAGTTCTGCGGGCATTGAGCACAGCACCTTGCTGGAGGCTCATCTGTGTGGGCTGACTTGCCAACCACAGGAAGCTTCCCAAGAGTGGGGCCACGTCTGCTGCTCTCCAGAGTGCAGGTGTCGAGCAGCACCCGGCACAGAAGGCAGTCAGCACACCCATTTGGACGGGTGCCCCAGGGAGGCCTGGTCAGGAGACAATGGATGGGCTGGAGGCCTTGCCTACAGGAGCTCACCAGGTGAGGACATCAGAGCTGGGGATTCCAAATGTCTGGTTTGCCAAGGCTCAGGGCTGGAGGCTGAAGAGCCCTTCGCAGAGCTGCCAGCCCGTGCAGCTACGGGCAGCACCACCCATGCGTGGCAAGAGGCCGCATTGGTGAGCCCTGACTCACTACAAGCTGTGAGTCCCGCCAGACGCCCACAGGTGCCAGTGATGCTGGGTTGGTCTCTGACCCCAGCATCTCAGACATTCTGGGCAGCTCACTTGGCTCCACTTGCCTCCCGAGGCCTCCTCCAAACCAGGCAGCTTGATGTCCAAAGTAGTGCCTGATAACTGGGCCAGGGGTCACAGAGTGGTTGGAGGGCTGGGACTCACGCCCAGGGCCTCCTGTCTCAATTCTGGGGAAGCTGCCACTGCAGCAGAGCGCTGGATGAAGGAAGGCACCGAAGTAACATGCTATGACCCCAGACACAGGGCAGGATCTGAAAGGCCTGGTCTTGGAGCACTGGCCTCACATGGGGATGAAAGAGGGAGGGACGACAAGGAGATGAGGCAGGGGACCAAAGCCCAGGCAGAGGCTAGGGACTCATAGTAGTATGGTCCTCCACACTCAGAGGTCCATGGGTAGCCCTGAGCCCGGGGAATCAGACCTGGGCGAGGAGAAAACCAGCACACTCCTACGAGGGAACAGAGGCCCAGGCTACATCTGGAGGGAGCTTTGAGCCCAGATAGGAGGTGGTTTGCAGGGCCAGCTCAGATTTTCCCACCGCTTCCTTAGAAACCCAAATGCCCCTAACCCGACAAGCCCGGCCCCATGTCCGTCCACGCAGCGGAAGTCCAGCCGGGCACAGAGGGCTCCTTACCAGGTGTGGGTTGTCGTAGTAGACGGCGATGGAGCGCAGCCTAGGGCAGACGCTGTAGCTCTCTGTGAAAAGCCGCCCCGTCTCACTGTAGGGCCCCACGTGGAACTTGTAGGCCACAGTGACGTTGTGGATGGGGGGTGAGCCGGCACTCACTGCCACCCCAGCCAGCAGGCCCGAGTGCCTGGCAAAGGCCAGCAGCGTCAGCAGCAGCAGCAGAGTCAGGCCCCCGATGAGGCCCAGGAGTAGCAGGTCCGACATGGCTCTGTGCCCCGATGCCACACCCCAGGGCAGCTGCAGAGGAGACAGGAGAGACGGGAGGCTGGTAGCCTGCCCCGATCAAGGTGCCCACCTGCCCGCCAGCCAGTTCTGGCCCAACCTCAGCCCTGCCTTGGGTGCTCTGACCCAGGAGGAGTGGCCAAGGTGTTTACACACAGTGACCTAGAAGGCAGCTACAAAGGATGACTGAAGCCACAGGCCTCCTTATTTCTTAACCACAATCACTGAGGCTCTCAGGGCTGCTTGGCCGGTCAGCTGGCGGCCTTGGTCCCACCTTGGGAAACTGAGTCATGGAGGGCACAAGAGTGAGTCAGCCAGGGACGTATTCCCAGCCCTGACCAGCTTCCCCCGGGATGGACCAGCTGTCAGTCTGCCTACCTCCCCACCACATGCCTCTTCCTTCCTAGAGCTAAGGCACACACCTGCCCAGCCTCCTCGAGGCTCAAGGACCACTGCCGGAGGCCAGGGGCGGGGTGGGGGGTGGGGGGAGCGCCGAACTACAAGCCAGGGCCAGAGGGTACACGCTCATGAGGAACAGGGAGGCCCCGAAGAGCAAAAGGCCAGGGGGGAATGTGCTGGAGGAAGAGACTCACAGGAAACTCTCCTGGGCTAAGTGCGTGTGGCCCGAGGAGTCTTGCTACCCAGCAAGCTCAGTTACCCAGAAACGGAGGAGACCAGACCAAAACAGGAACAAAGTCCAGCGCGACACCTCCCAGACTGGAGCCGCTCCGTCCCACGTTTTCAGCCCATAGATCAGAAACGGCGAGGGAAAGGAAGAGGCCG
Organism: Desmodus rotundus; assembly: GCF_022682495.2. Classification (NCBI taxonomy): domain Eukaryota; kingdom Metazoa; phylum Chordata; class Mammalia; order Chiroptera; family Phyllostomidae; genus Desmodus; species Desmodus rotundus. The sequence goes on along the minus strand of NW_026527153.1, from coordinate 162,976 downwards.
CTGGGAGTGGAGACACAACAGGGGGAGGAGGGAGTTACTCCTGTCTCATCTCCTAAAGCAGGGGGGCTGGCCTGAGGGTGGAAGGACCACACCCCTTGCTGCCTGGTCCCTTCCCACCCCAACAGCTCCAGGTGTTTAGAATTTAACTGTTGTGGTTTTGATCTCCTCACCCCACCTCCTGTACTAGGCAGTTCACAGAAAGGCACCCTTTTCCCTTTTGTGTGTAGGTCATTTACCTCTCAAGTCTGCATCCTCCCCACTGGCCTTTCCTGTTCCTCCTATTCATACAGTACAAAGAATAAAGACATTCATTGGGGGGTGGGGCGGGGAGAAGCAGCAGCAAAGAGACTATCCAGGAACAGGCCCAGGGACACAACACAGGCCTCAGGCTGGCGGGTGAGCCCTTGGGGCAGAGGCCTGACCCTCCCTCGGAGATCTGGAGCCGAGGGGCCGGGGAAAAGACATCCCGGGGCAGAGAAGCCTGTTTAAAAAGGAAGGGAAGCATGGGACCCCAACTATTTAAAACTTAAAAGTTTGGGAGCTGAAGGTCAACACTTCAGCCCGATGGAAAACTTCGCTCGGTGGAGTCATTTGTTCCCTGTGGGTTCTGTGCCGGAAATTTTTTGCCAAAATACTGTCTTTGGAGGCAACGTGCATGCAGCAGTGCCAGACGCTGAGATGTCTCCCTGGCTTTCGCCCCACCTTGTCCCTGCCCCTGCACCTTTGACTGGACGCACTCCCTGCCTCCGCTTCGTCTCACCCCTACTTTCTCCCACGATGACGATGGCCACGACGACGATGGCTCTCTCACCAAGTACTGACTACACACCACGCATCGTCTAAACGCTGAAGCGCAGCTACTTCGTTCATCCTCAGAACCAGGTGTATACAGGTCAGGAAGCCTGTGGTTCGAGGCTGCGAGACTGGCCCAAGGTCACGCAGGTACTGAGCAGACACAGACCAACAAGCAGGCAAACGGAGCCCAGGAAGTCTGATCCCAGGACCCCCTTTCCTCTCTCTCTCTCCTCCCTCGCGACAGGGTTTCCAGAAAAGCCCTTGCCTTGCACCCACATTGGACTTCTCTGAAGTCAAGGCTCCCAGCTGGAAGTTCGGGTGTCCAGCTCTCCCAGCTGCCTGGGGAGCGACCTGCCCTCTCTCTGATCTGCCCTGTGAGATGCACACTCCCTGTCACCTCAAAGGAACTTAGCTCCACCTTTCTCTTCCTCTCATCTCCTGAAGTCTCAGGAAAGGGGGGAAATAAAGCCGAGGGCCCAGAGCTTCCCCATACTCAACGGCGAGGGGAGGAGGGCTGGGACAGCTCACCTGAAAAGCCAGGCTCACTTTTAGCAACTCATGGCGTCCAGCGAGGCAAGGACCAGGTGTTCCAAGTGCTCCAGCGCTGGGGGCAGAAAGAAAACCACCACCACTGAGCCAGGCACCTGCCCCACCGGGCCTCTAGACAACTCCCCCTCATCACAAGGTCGCCCCCTCACCACGTCCTCATTCCCCTCGCGGAAATCAGAAGCCAAACTCGGCCTCACCAAGTCTGCTCTTTAGCCCTGATCTTGCAGAGCCCTCTTCCAGGAGGGCTCCAACCACCGCACAAGGCCCCGAAACAGCCCCTACCACCGACCGTGGGCACGCCAGGCCCCCTCTCGAGCCCCCAGGGTGGTTGCCTCCGGCTGGTCCCAGCGAGCTTCAGGGAGGCTGTCGCGCCAGCTTCCTGGAGCCGCTCACGTGCAGCAGGCTGGCCCTTAAAGGGCCCCGTGACGGGTACCAGCGGGGAAGGGACGCCGCCTTCCAGCCGTGACTCCCACCCCTGCCCAGCTGCGCCGCGTCCATTCACCCAGTCCCTTCTCTTCAGCCAAGATCGCAACTTCAGGGACGATAAAGTTTGCAGCCCGGGCAGCGAGGCACGGCCTCAGGGGATGGGGGTGGAGTTAAAGTGCGGCTCCGCCTCTGTTTCCCTCACCCTACCCCTCTGGCTCAATTGCCCCGGGTAGTTCCCTTGTACCGGTGGCCAAGGCAGGAGGCAGCCGGGGGTAGTGGGGCTGGTCCAAGGTTCGGGCCCTCGGATCGGGTTGGGGCAAGCGCCAGGTGGGTCGAGATGCAAAGAGGGGCCTGGGCCGCAGGGGACCCTGAGGCCGCGCCTGGGCGGACGGAGTCCCTAGACTCTCGGGGCGGTGAGGCTGTCCTGGCAGAATACTCCTCCTCCGACCCGACCCTCACCTCAGCAGCTACCCGCCATGGACGCCGATGCGCGCAGGCGGCTCCGGCTGGGTTGTGGAGCCTGCGCGCGCCCCGCTGCGCACGCTCGCTCCGCCCCCTCTCACGGCGGGACGTGGCTGAGGTCGTGAGCGCGTGCGCCAGACCCGAAGGGGGGGCCTGCCCCGCCCCGCCTCCATGGCAACGAGTGTGCGTCTATCTTCCCCGCCCCCCCAGCTGTCAGGGGCGGAGCCCACCCTGCACCTTCCTGCCTCCCACCCACCCCTGGGGTGCCGAGGACCCCTTGGCATCTGGGTTGGCGAGAGCACCACGACTGCGCCGCCCAGGAGCGAAGGGCGGTCCACCTGGCGGCCGGCGAGGGAGAGCCAGGCTGGGTTCCAGGAAGCCGGCGCCAGAGCAGAGCGTTCGCAGAGGTCTCCAGCATTTGTGCAGTCGGTCGGCGATCCTGCCACTTGCTCTCACCGAGGCTTTGCAACAGACTTCAGAACAGAATAAGGCAGGACCGCTTGCTCCCGTTTTACAGCTGAGGAAACCGAAGCCAATCTGGGCTCCAGGAAGGAGCTAGTGCCAACCTGTGGACAGTCCGGCTTCCAGCTGCCCGCCTCCAGCACTGCACCGCACTCCACCCCCGACCAGAGCCCAGGGGTGATCGGCCAGCCAGCCAGCCGGCTGGACAGTGCTAAGGGCTGAGGATACTGCGGGAACAAAACCAAGGCCCCGTCCACCTGGGGCTCACCCCGAAAACCCCCTTCCCAGGCTCCTCCCTCAGGGCCCTCTAGCTTAGCATACACCAGGCAACTCCCAGGTGAAGTGGAAGCCCCTTGGAGACAGGTCCAATCTTCAGCTCCTGTTTCTGAGGACCTAGAAGCAACAAAGCACCCTTCCAGGGCCCCGAGAGACCCCGTCTTGCTGGGCCAGGAGTTACCTGGGTGCCCCTGCATGGAGCATGGATGGATATCTGAGAGGGCAGCCATCTCGCTGGGGACCCCACGGCTGCACTAGCAAAGGGCCCTCGCACTCCTGGCTTCCTTTCTCCCAGCTGCACGAGGTTCCCTCCACGAAGCCAGAACCTCCTCTACAAGGCCATGCCCATCCCAGGCCCCTGGGCAAACGCAGAAGGGGCAGCTGGCACCCCGCGGGACCTCAGGGCTAGGCTGGCAGGGTCGGGGCCGCTGTTTTGCTTGTGAGCATGGGGCACACCACGATTAAGCCCTGTGGGTACCCTAAGCAAGCGCGCTGTGACTCGGAAATGTTTCCTCTCAGAGGAGGAAGGGCCCTGGCTGAGACTGCCTCCGCCTGCAGGGTCTGCAGGTCAGTTCTGCTTCTCAGAAGCTCACGAACTTCTCCCAGGAAACCGGTATCTGGAGCTGCCCTCGCCTCAGCCTGCTTGGGGAACTCCAGGGCCCCACATCAGAGTTCAGGGTGTGCCTTAGTGGCTTCAGCGCCGCTGTCTGTCCTCAGAGGAGTCTGCCTGTGTAGCAAGCCTCCCCGGCTGCATCTCAGGCAGCTCCCACCAGGGCAAGCTCCGCCCCCAGTAGGGTCCCTGCAAAGCCTCCGCTGGCCACCAGGAGGCAGCAGTGAGAGCATGTTCGTCATCACGTGGTGTCTAAGTGGACGGGGTCTCTTACCCATCCACTTCCCCCTACCCCACGCTCGAAATCCAGTCCTATTTCCCAATAGCACACGTTCCCTCTCCCTCATGAGCCTGCATCTGGACTTTGTCTCCTGCTATCCTCTGTCCAAGTACCCCACAGGCTCTTGAATTCTCCCTTAGTAAATTTCCAGAGAAACTTTTCCCCAGGGTACCCCTTAAGGGGACCAAAGTGGACACGCCCCTCCTTCCCCTAGCCCCTCCCGTCACAAAGTCCTGGTTAGCTCTCTAGGACGCAGTAGTTAGATCCTCCAACTTGGATGCCAAAGGGAGAACGCACATGCAGTGCGCGTAAGAGGCTCTGCAAACCCTGCCAGCAGCCATCGCTCACCTCTGAAGGCACCCACGCTGCACCCAATACCCAGCCACTTAGGGCCTAGTCAGGGCTGCCCCTGCAGGGCGGGCCGTGACTGAGGACCAGCCAGTCTCAGGTCACCCTGAGTCAGCTTCACTCTTCCCTCTGGAGTCCAGAAATGCAGTCCCCTTCAGGCAAGCAAAGGCAGGGGGTGGCCAGCGAACCCCACCGCGACCAAGCCCCAGCCAGCAGCCCGCCTCCTGTTCCCATCCCCCACCCCACAAGCACCACCTCTACGCTTTAAGTTATACCCCTTTCTCCACCAGCCAAACAGCTGTTCACACAACTTCTTGATCAAACAACACTGCCTTCTTGAGTTTAAATTTTATTTTACAAAAAGAAATAAAGAAAACTGATAGGCAGTTATACTGACTTACAATTGTTCTGTTTGCTTTTTTAAAAAAGTGACATGAAACACAAGTAAAAATAAATACGTCATAGAAACAGCCAGTTGCCCAGTCTCTGGGGCAGGAGCACCTGCCCTGCGGAGAGAGGAGGGAAGCCCTGACCACACCAGCAGCTAGAGCACCAGCCACTAGGTGCTCCTCACAGCCGGGCGCAGGTCCCAGGCCTCAGGGGGTATCCTGAGGAAAGAAGACGGAAAACCGAAGCCAGGTGCCAGGTCCCTGGGGCCACCTCATCTTCCCCTACTCCTTCTGGCAGCAATGTGGCCTTAGTGGTTATCCACTGCAACCCCCTCAACCCACCTGGACCCCCTTCCCCTGACCCCTCTGGAGAGGATACAGGAAAAAACCAGTCTTGAGCAGGCCAAGGGGATTCTTCCGGTGAGTCCTCAGCCCACCCTGAGTAACACAACCAGACAACAGTAAGTTTACACTCATGTGCACATGAGCAGGCGTGTGTGTGCGTGCGTGCACATGCGCGCACGCACACACACACACACGCAACTGGGCTGAGCTCTCTTCCAGGGGAGGATCCTGGATCAGGTCACAGTATGAGGTCTCCCCTCTTCCGAATATCATCCCAGTAGTGGTAACAGAGAGCACCCACATCTCCCCCAGCCTCTGCCCTACAGACTCCGCAGCCTGCCTGGCCACCTCTCCCCAGGGCACCAGGTTACCAGAGCAAACAGGCCTGCAAGAGAGGAAAGCGGCAGACTCAGGTCCCTGAAGAGCAAAGAAGTTGGACGCTGCCTGCTTAGGAAGTTCATCGTAAGACGTGGGTATTCATAAAAGACCCAGGGCCAAGCTAGTGGCAGACAGACACGAAGAGGTGACAGTGGAATACACAGGGAGGAAGAAACGTGCCAGTAGGAGGGGAATGGAGTCTGGGGTGACAGGATGGAGAGTGAAGCATTCTCAGACAGGCCTTGGGGTGTGGGTTCCCTGGGAAGCCAGCAGAGGGCCAGAAAGTCTCCTGGGGGTCCACTGGGGACCGGAGCTCCTCTCTTAGGAGTTTGGGTCACAGAAGAGCCACTCAGCTGGGTGTACAGGAGGCCATGGCTCAGAAGCGGCAGACTGGTCTTCTGAGGAATCACAGGGGGCTGGGCAACAGGAGGATTGGGGGTCACGGCCAGGAACACTAGGAATGAGGAATGTAAAGCCCCCAGAAGACCTTCCACATGGGAAGAGGACTCAGTTCCAGAGCAATGCCAGGATAGCACAGACTGAAGCAGAGGACCTCACTCTGCTGACAGCTTCGGGAGTGACTGTCCCACCCAGACGGCTGAAGTTTGGTTGAGTGTTTCAATCTATCAGCAAAACTTTACCATTGCTTTGCTTCGGGCCCTGGAGTGGGAAATTTCATATTTAGTCGTGAATCACACCATACAAACTTCGCAACTAACTCCTAGGGAAGAGAGTGCCAGGCACAGAGAGTTACCCTGAAGTCAGGAGATGACCGGATAGAGGCCTATGCACGACCCCAGAAGCTGAGGACGAGCAAATATCCAATCTGGAGAAGCAGATATGACCCAACTTGTTCACTCACTTCCTTAAGTGTCTATTCTAATTTTTATCCACAAAGACACTAAGAAAAGGAAATCAAACATCACTACAAACGGTAATCCTGAATCATTAAGTTGTACTATGTTCCCTAGGATGAGGATTTAGGCTATACCAGCCAGATGGGGCTTGAGAAGCCATTGAGAAGTTTCTGTGGAAGGTGTGAGAGAAAGTGCCCTGGCCTGATCTCCTGCCCTCCATTGCCTCCCATGGGCCTGTGGGGCTGCTGGAAGCCACCACCAAGTGCTTCTGACCCAAGGGGCTTCGAACACGGTTCTCGGAGACACTTCCTGCCCCTCCCACACAGGTTCCCATCGGCTGTGCACGTGCACTGCCTACCAGCATGCAGGCAGGGACAGCAGAGGAGTCAGGGAAGGGTTTCCACATTCCTTATACCAGCAAAACCGAACCCCAGAGCTGGGGGCACTCTGATTTTCCCCAATCCTACCCTCACCTGCCTAAACAGCGGAGCTGCACGTATCACCTGGAGCCTTCTCTGGCCAGTCTGCCTCCCACACTATGACCTCTCCCAAGTCAAAGCAAGGCCCAGCTCCTGGCAGCACCAGGGCAAGAGCAGGCACGTGCTGCCCTCAGAATGCCCATCCACTTCCTGGTACCTTCCAAAGCCCATCCCGCCAGTGACTGGTTGCAACTCCATGCTGGGACAGCTCCCAAATTCTCAGAGCCTGCTGCTGTGATTGTCTAGAGGTGCGCACAGAAATACCCCTCCTTCCCCAACCACACGCACACACACACATGTGCACGCATGCACACACGCGCCTGGGATCCCAGTGCTCCGGGGCTTTGGAGGCGTCCGCTGTAGCCCAGGCGGTGAGTGTGAACCAGAGACCCGGCCTAGCTCACTGCTATAGCACCAGCCTCAACCTGAAAAACCACGCCAACTGAGTCCCCGCACCATCCACTCTTGGGCTACATCTGAAAGAGAAAGCACTGGTTGGAACGGCTATTTTTAAATATTAAAGTAATTTGCATAGCTAAATTGTAGATCTAAGGCTTCTATGAAGAGGAGAGTTAGGAGTCTGACAGGGTGCTTATGGAAAGAGAAAAAAGCGCCATAAGTCCCACTTGTCGTGTGATTGAGCAAGCGCGCACACGCACACACACACACAGGCACACAGTCGGCCACCTCCTGCTCTCTTCCCTGGGGACCAAGCCCTCTAACAATGACCATGAGCTGGTGGGAAGAGTTGCAGAAGCAGCTACTACGAGTGGCAACCTGACTAAGCTGCCTCCAGGGCTGGGAAGAGGCAGGGGTAGCAGCTGCCCAGTGAGGGGGCACCCACAGGTAGGTGGTGAAGCTCTGCAGACAGACAAGGTTAGCTCATCATCAAAAGATGCCTCAAAAAGTCTCGGTAGCCGGGGTGGGGGACCAAGAGACAGTCAGTGTTTATGCTTAAAGACTAGACGCCCCTCCCCTGGCACTGGCAACAAGAAAGGCTGGACTCAGAGTGGCTGATGTGTTCTTTTAAGACTAAAGCCTGACTTAAGGCTCCTACAGAGGAAGGGCTCTTCCATGTTCCTTCAAAGAGGATGAAGGTAGCAGACATTGGGTCCACACCAATCATCTGATAGGCCTGATAGGAAATCAATGGTCTGTCCCACCAACGCAGCTGCCACCTGTACATGGCATAGAGAGCCTGCCTCTAAGGTCGTCAGAGGAGGACGCAGTTCCAAACTTGGGGTCACTTACTTTCTAATAGCAAACTCTGTGACCCCCAGTTCCAGGCTCTGTGCATCAGTCTCACGCCCACTCATTCTCCAGGTAGTCACAGGCTCCCTGGCCTTCCTGAAAGGCCATTTCCTGGGCACATAGTTGTTTGGAGTAGGCCTTGGTCAAGTCTAGTGCTCCTCCCTAGGTCAGTTCACCACCCACAGGGATTTACACACCAGCAGCTAGGGGGTCTGGACTACCTTCAAACGGCCCTTCCCATCTCCTACCTAATTCCCTACCCCACCCCCCCACCTAAAAAAAAAAGACACATGAAAAGACCAAATAATAAATAATTGCCCATAAGAAATAAATTAACATGGAGCTCTCTAACAGGGAAGGACAGGACAGGCAGTTGGGGGCTCAACTCCATCCTTGAGAAGCATGTCTTTTCAGCGGCTGCGGTCTGTCACTCACACCGCATGGGGCCGCTCCCGCCCAGCCTGCACCAGCGTCTCACAGCCTGGAAGGGAGATCAGCTCCGAGACAGTTGCTGGGGGAAGAGACGGAGATTGCTGATGCCCATCTTCTCTCATCACTTCCCCTGAGTGTAAGACAAACGTGCCTCTGAAAACCTGGGACTCGGGTTACCCAGGCCCGTCTCACCTAGCTGGAAGGAAGCCGGTGGTTTCCGCGGCTCTTCTCCTGGGCTCACCCCGATGTTCACACTAATAGTTTCCCGGAACCACCACACTCTGATTTCCATTTTTAAAGCGGTAAATTCATTTCTAGTTTCCCCCTTACCCATCCTTCCCTCCCTCCCTTCCCTCCCACCTTCACCCCTGCTGTTACATACACGTACGCACATACATGAACACACACGCACAAGCACACATACCTGGTCTGCTTCCTTCCCACCCCCTAAGAGGACTCCACTTCCCATGGAATCTCCGTCGGCTGTCCCTGCCCACCCTCCTTCCTTACCCTTCGCCCCCCTCCCCTCCCCTCCCCAGGCCAAGCTAAGTCACCCGGTAAGGCAGGTCTCTTGGGAGGGAATGTTCCCAAAGACAGAAATGGGATGTGAGCGTCTACACTCCGATGGGCAAGCAAGCGAGCAGACAGCTAAGCAAGGCAGGCGGGAGAGAGGCGGGCTGCGTGGCCCCGCGGTCCTGGTTTGGGTCCCTGATTCCCCACTGCTGCCACTCCGCTGGGGTTGTTGCCTCTTCTGTCAAACTGCACCAGAGCCCTGCCACTGTGGTCAGCCGCCTTCCTTGTCCTCTTCCCGCTCCCTCCTGCCAAGTGCCCTCTTCTCAGAAAGCCCAGATCACTGCCTTCCAGCTGGTGGGCACCTGCTGGGGGCCCCAAGTGAGGTGCAGAGGGGTTCCCAGCTATTTCCCAGTGACCTCTATCACATCATCGTCCTTGTCCTCATCGTCATTGGAGCTGAACCCCACCTCAGCAACCTCATGAGAGTCAAATGGAGGCACCCGGGACGGGAGGAGCCCGCCAGCTGGGTAGCCCGCGTGTGAGGACATGTAGCCTGGGTAGACAGACACGCCCCGGGACAGGTCGCTGGGCAGGACAGGGGAAGGGAAAGGCGCGAACATCCTCGGCTCGGACAGGAGTGGCTGCGAGAATGGGAGTGAGTAGCTGGGGAGCATCCCTGGAACGGGAGGGTTGAGCATGAAGGAGGGGTTGCTGGCAGTGACTGAGGTAGCCGTGGAAGAGGAACTGACGGGGCCTGTTTGCACCAGGGGGTCAGTAGTCACTGGAAACACCAGGCGGGCATCTGCCAGCAAATTGGACAGCTGGTAGTAGGAGGGGGCACTGCCCATGAGCAGCGAGTTCTCCCCGGCCTGGGAGGTGAAGGGCGGGGCGAGGTCGTGGTTTAAGGAGACGGGCGGCATGGCAAACCTGCCTGACACTGGGTACCCGTGTTCGTACGGCTGCATGGGGGCTGGCAGATGGCCCTTCCTGGACCGCCGGCGGGCTGACTCCTGGGCAGCCGGTGGTGTGACCAACTTTCGCTTGTGGCCCCTTAAGTCCAACACCGGGTGCCTGTCACCACAGGGCTGGCCGGTCACCAAGAGGGAACTATTGAGGCAATGCCCCCCATGTCGAGGCTCGGTCCCGAGAGCGGTCCCAGGCACAGCACTGCTGTCCACCAGTGGGGCCGGGGGGCCAGGCAGGGCGGCGTTGGAGCTTGGGGAGCTCTGGTGGGACTCCCGGGCGGCAGCCACGTCTGCGTACTGCTGGAGCTCACTGATGATCTCCGGGCTGTCGGGAGAGACGGGCCTGGCCAGCCCCTCGGGGTCCGGGGCTTTGGGTGATGAGGCACTGTGTCTGCCATTGCTTGTAGACTCGAGAGAAGGCCCCTGGGAACCTGGGGACAAAATGTAGGTCACTGAGAATCAGGATAGCCAGGGAGAGGAGGAGGATACGGGAAAAGCCTCCATGAAAAAAAGAATCCCGTCCTGCGGTCCCCCAAATTCAACCAGTTTGATGTCTCGACAACATCACTCAGTTAACTTTTTCCAGTTACGGAGAGAGAAATCCTTTGATCGAGGAAGCAAGTCCATCTGTGACAAAACACGTGACTTCTTTTCACCCTGTCCCCCAGTCTGTAAAACTCCGCCACGGCGAACCGAAGCCTGTGAGATAATGGACGTGAACACCGAATGACCACTCTTCTAGCTAGTCAGGCTCTTCCCGTGACCAGGACGGGAGAAAAGAGGGAAATTCAGTTAGAAGAGCCATCCACCCTGGTTTAAAACCAAAATGAAATCCATGGCCATGGAACTGGGAGACACTGAATGTGGCCTGGATAGTGGGGAGAGTAGGCGGTACTGTGGAACTGTTCACTTTTTCTTAGTAGGATAATGGTGGTATACTAGGTAGAGAATGTCCTTGATCTTAGGAGATGCGTGTTGAAATATTTAGGGGTAAAGATGACATGATGTCTTTGATTTACAAATAGTTCAAATAACAAGAAGGGAGAGACAAAGCACATTCACAAGGAAACTGGCAGTCCCCGGACCTAGGTGCAGGCGGCGGCGGAGCTGCCCGTTCCCGTCAGTGCCTGCAACTGTCTCCACAGCGAATGCAGGGAACCAGCAGGCTGGCACTCATGTCTCACAGAGGGTGGATGAGTGAGAACCGCTCCCATAGTGCGGAGCCCGCAAGAGCTCCTCCCGTGTCCCAGCCCACACACACTCTGACCTGGCGATCAGTCCCACTTCCAGGAATGTACCCTGCAGACACACTGTGTGACTGCGAGCCAGCGCTACAGTGGTGGAACCCGACAACTGGACCGTCACAGGACAGGAGACTTGGGAACACACGGCGCTACCCCCACCTACGGGAATCCTGTGCAAACCCTCCGTGCGGCAACACTAAGGGGATGCTGAGGAACGCGCCTGGGGCTACATCAGAGGGTGGGAAAGGACTGCACAGTACATCACAGTAAATCAGCATGCATTTAAAAATATGAAGAGAAGTTGCGCCCATGTGTTTTTACCCAGACAGACCCACACATCCCTGTACTGTGTGCATGTACAGAGCGTCTCCGACGACAAACAGGACATGGATGGCGGGGGAATGGCGGGAGGAAAACTTCCTTTCACTTTAATCCTTTTTGTATCTTTTGAATTGGGAACCATTGTAGACATTTCTGCTCAAAAACTAAATTAATTACAAGTGAAACTAAACCAAACAAAAAGAAGTTCTCAGTAGGCCAACGACAGACAGACACACTCTACCTGAGGCAGCCACCCGACCATCTTCAGGAGCCTTGGGTTTGCCAGTCGCTCGGACAGCAAAGATCCGCCCGTCGCTGGTGCGGATGTACGTCCCTAACAAACACGAGAAGACTGTTAGCAGCAGACATGCCATACGGCGGGCCCTGGGAACCTCCAGGCCCGGGCACTGCCGGCTAGGAAAAAGCTCTCAAGTGAGACCTCACACCCTCTCTCAAGACATCTGAAACGAGCCATGGGGTGACCGAGCTGTGGCCCAGTTATGACCCCTCAAACACGGACTGCACCAGTGCCGTGGTCAGGCCCCGCTCCAGATCCTGACCCTGACCCTGGCGGGGGGAGACCACAGTCACACCAGAAAACATCAGGAAGGTTTAAATGCAATGGAGGAAGTACGGGGGGGGACCCAAATAAAGCAGGATTTATAAAAAATTGTGTATTTATTTCACATGTTCAAACTTCAGTCACCTTCTAAATACTCTCCATTTGACGCAATACACCTATCAAGACTTTTTTTCCCATGGCTCAAAACAGTTTTTGAACTTGTTGATTTTGATGCCTTTTAATGCTTCTGCTGTTTTTTGTTTCACCTCTTGGTCCACATCAGCAAATATACCCCTTTGAGGACTCTTTTCATCTGAGGAAACCAAAAAAGTCCCTCAGGGCAAGATTGGGTGAATAGGGAGGGTGGGGCACAGAGGTCATGCCATTTACGTCAAAAACTGCTGAACACTCAGTGGTGTGGGCAGGTGTGCTTGTAACTCACCCATCAAAAAAATTCACTGAAGCCAAATGCAGCCTCTCACAACGCCAGCTGGTACACAGATCCAGGTGGGCTCCTAGAACACTCACCTAATGGGGGAAGCCTGTGCTACAAGGGGCCTGCCTTCCAGAAGAGAATTTGGTTTTTGGGTCCCCCCTCATAAATGGGGTGCTGTGGAAGAGAAGGTACTCTGGCACATGCCCTCCTCCTGGCCTGGAAGGAAGAAGCCTTGTTGCCTCAATCACCTCCCTCTGTTGGCAGGAGTAACGCTAGACCTGCGTGCTCCTACACGGCAGGAATCTACCTTCCCCTGTCTTGGGTCTGTCTTTTGATCAATCTCCTGGAAAGGGAGAGCTGCCTCGAGGCCAGAGATCAGCTTTTCCTTACAAGGCCGGTTGGTAGGTATTTTTGGCTTTGTGAGTCATTGGACCTCTCCTGCAACCACTCTCAACTGTGTAGCATGAAAACAGCTGGGTGTAGCTATGATCTAAAAACCTTTATATATGGATGGTGAAATGTGAATTTCAATCAACTGAAAATGTAAAACCCATCCTTAGCTCACAGGACAGGAACAGGAAGCAGACTAGATTTGGCAGGGGGACTGGTTGGGGTTTGCTGTTTACCAGCCCCTGCTCTGGGCTAGAAGAGCGCACGCAGCAAGGGGGCGAGTGTGATCTCCTATGCGTCCTGCATTTCATGGCATCCTTTCCCTGAGCCAAAAGGTACTCTGACCCAACAGAAGCGAGGGCAACATCTCCTTTCTAAACAAAGAGCCTCAGGGAGCCTCAAAGAATAAAGGCTGATATGAAAGACAGGCTTTGATACTGTCCTGACAACCTCCGGCCCAGGTTTCTCATCCCAGCAGTCTCCTCTCCCTTTGTAAGGGACCAGGGCAGTGGACTTTCCAAACTACCACACCTGGGAATTCTGTTGTGCCACCCATGCATACTAATGCAGTCGCCCAAGGCATTTCCTAGCGAAGACCGCCCACCCACTCTAAGCCAGTAGGTAAGATGACACAACAGCATACACGTTGGCTGATAACCCTTCCCACAGCCTTTTGCCTTTGCCTTTGAGCTGCCTGTGTACAGTATAAGTGCTAGACATCATGCTTTTGATTGCTATAGCACTCATTTCAAAGACAACCATCTCGAATAAACAAACGGCCCACTGTATGATACAACTACGAGCTAAACAACTGGCTAAGGAACCAGGTGGCTCCCATCCACGAAGGCTCCCTTTTAGAAAGCCCAGGGTAACCTAGACACCTGACCCTTGAGTGACCTTGCTCTTCCCTTCCAATGCTCTGATATCCACTCTTATGAGGGGAACCCCCCAAAACCTGGAATTATCTTGTGGAGGGCAGGCTCCTTGTAGCACAGGCTTCCCCTGTTAGGTGAGTGTTCTAGGAACCCACCTGGGTCCGTGCTCCAGCTGGTGTTGTGAGAGGCTGTGTTTGGTTTCAGTGAGTTTTTCTTGAAGACTCTTTCACTGCATTTGCCCATTTCATGACGGGTGAGTTACAAGCACACCTGTCCACACTGCTGAGTGTCCAGCAGTTTTTGATTTAAATGGCATGACCCCTGTGCCCCACCCTCCCTATTCCCCCGATCTCACCCAAGGGACTTTTTTTGTTTCCCGGATGAAAAGTGTCCTCAAAGGAAAACAGTTTGCCCACGTGGAAGAGGTGAAACAAAAACCGGCAGAAGCACTAAAACGCTTCAAAATCCACAAGTTCAAAAACTGCTTTGAGTGGTGGAAAAACTGTCTTGATAGGTGTATTGCCTCAAACGGAGAGTATTTGGAAGGTGACCAAAGTTAAAACATGTAAGAATAAATACACATTTATAAATAAATTCTAGGTTTTTATTTTTGGGTCCCCCCCTGCATGTTTTAAGTTTGCTGATGAAGACTGACCCCACTCTTGACCAGGGATAAAGGCAGAGACCCAGGTGCATGATCTTTCTTTCGCTCCCTCCCCAGGGACCTCCGTGCCAGGCCCTGGAGCACAGATGCGCCCTCCAGGGCCAGTGAGTGCTGAGCCTGCATTTGCAGAGTTCCCCAATGTGCAGTATAATCATGATACCCACAAGGGCCGGTTCGGCCACAACTCTGGCTCTAGGGAAATGTCTATGCAGGTTCCCACAGGCAGTACGGGACCAGGTGAGTTAGGCTTTCCGAGCTGACTTTCGACAGGCTAAGATGGACCCAAAACACAGTGTCTATCCAAACCCACCCCAAATTCTCCATAAAAACAATGTTAAAACACAGGAATGTGGGGACCCTAACTCCTTTCTTTTAAGCCACTGACATAGACTTTGGGCCTTTCCTCACCCCACTAAGCTCCTGGAATGTCATTCTCCCATGCTTCCCCCACACATGACACTCTTATAGGATGACTCCGCCCCCACTCCAGCACGAGCCACACGCACAGACTCCATTTTCCAGTCCACCACTCTCTCCCCAGGCAGGGGATGGCCCTGGCCAGACTCACCTTTCGTCCCGCGGATGATGTGGATGCTCTCACCGGCATGGATTCTTGCCTGCACATCTGTGGAGCTGTTGAGTCCAGGAATAACGATATCTAGTGAAGACACAGACCTCAGATTTAGGTTACATGGGGCCTGGTGAGAGCAGGGAAGGAAACCAGAGTCCACACCCGCCCGTTCCTCTGTGGTTTCTCTAAAGCCTCTCATGGAGCAGAGGTCAGAACCCAGGGAGGCAAAGCAAGCGGGTCCTCTCCCAACCATCTAAATAAAGAATACCATGAAAAAAAAGAAACTTTCTAGAAATCTTGTCATGGCTTCTGGTCAATTTCCCCTGAATTAATTAAAAATTCAGAGTTTTTGGTTTAGAAAAAGTTTTGGTTTAATGGTTGCTTCCACGTATTTTTCCCTCCTCCCTGAGCTATCTGCACGCATCGGCTCCACACCATTTCACGCATGGCACAGCCTCACCCTCCTTCCTGCTGCCATTGCTGCATGCCTAGCTAAAGAATGAAGAGGGTTCTCAAGAACTGGCAGAAAAGCAGACTTACAAGATGCTCTCTTTTAGTGAAATGTTTCCTTTCCCAATGACCCTGAAATGTAGGGCCAATTACAGGGTGGACAGGCTGCGCCACCTCCCCACCACTGGTCCACCCTGCTCAATCCACGTCAGACTCACAAAGAAAGAAACAAGTGACGTTCAGACCTTCCAATGAGGCAGGGAGACTGAGAGCTTTCCTTGATGCTCAGCTCATCCTATAGTCAGGCAGGGCTCCACACACTCACACGCCTCTAGGAAGACTGACCCTGTGGCCCCATGACATAGCCACCCCCTCTGCATGGCCTGGAGTCTGTCCCACCCACCACGTTCAAGGAGACCCAGTCCCATGTTATTATTATAAAAATTATTTCATTAAAGTGCAAATCCCTCAAGACCAGGGACTACTTGCTGTCTTCTCTGTTTTTACCCACAATGCCAGTGTAGCAAGGCCTAGGATTCACAGGTGTTTAATGAATAATAAAATTCCTGAATGAGCAAAGAGATGTGAAAAGGGACAGTCCCCTTGGAAGAGAAGGCAGGAGTTTCCAACCTGTGGTGGTGACCACCTTCTGCACCAGGACTCCCGCACGCTGCAGGTAGTTGATGGGAAAGTTCACAGCTGGGTTTGTGCTGGAGGCGCAGCTGACACTGCCTCCCAGCGGGACGTGCCGGGGCATCATGGGGATGGGGGTGGACTGCACAGGACGAACACTGGCCACAGGCTTCTCGTCGACCTTCAGGGTTGGCTGCCTGGGGGAGAAAGATAAGCGCCCTCAGCGAGGTCAGCACAACGGCCACCCTTCCCTTCCTGTGATGCTCGTAGAACCCCTTCAGACGGCCCCTCTCTCCAGCCTTGGCTGCTGCTCCAAGGAGCACCAGAGGACCATACAGGGTATGACCAATTCAAAGGATGGTGATGACACAGGGCTGAGACTGTGCAGAGACAGAGAGGCAGTGAGGGTGACGCCTCTCGGAGTCTAGGGAGTCAGATGCCAGCAGAATGACACCGTTGTGGGGATGGGAGGTGACATCTGCTCCTCCAGAATTTGGACTGTCAGTCTACACACATTAGGAAGTAGGCCTTGGAGTCGGGGAGATGCAAAGATGCACGGAGTGGCTGGGCTGGAGCAGGAGCTCACACTGCCTCACAGCGCAGCCCACTTGCCACGTCTCCCCCCACATGGCTTTTCTCCACCCAGTTCAGGCTTAGTCCATTGCTACTATTACACAGAAAAGCCCAGAAAAGTGAAAAAAGGAGAGTAGGACAAGAGAGAAGAACATTCACAGGCAACAGCACCTTGGGGAACCACGTACAAATACAGTCTGGAGGCTGGAAAGAGAGCAACTTTCTCCCTAAAGCATCTCGTACATAAAAAGAGCAAATTACTCACCAAAAAAGAGTCTCATGTGAAATATCACATGGTTTCAGTTCCTTTGAAACCTCATTTGGCAAGTTTTTTTTTCACATGCACTCTTCATAAGAAAAAAAATCTATCCCACTCAAAATAATTATCTTTAATTCAAGATAATTAAGCAAGTTAAAAATGAAACTACCAATCAAGCAGCCGAACTGGTAAGGATTATGAGATACTTTGTCTTAAAAATGAAAAAAAAAATAAGAAATTAAGCACTGATAACTGTTCTGTAATTTTTTTTTTACAAAGCACCGCTCTCTGCACTTAGCAATTGGCTTTTATCCTGTTCATATTCTGAACGGTTCTAGAAGCTGTGCTGAAGAAAAAGATTTTTCACTCAGGACTGTGGCACGGCCATGGAATGAAATCCCCTTAGGAGCAGCAGAATTCATTGCCTGCAATCCAAGACCCATGGAGACCTGGCCTTCACCCTTGAACTTCAGTGCTAACCAAGGTCTACGACCAAGGTGCTACGGATAGGATGTGGTTGTGTGGGGGGCTGGGCCTTTATGTTTTGGGAAGCTGCACCTCCCAGGAATCCAAAAGGATCTAAAAAGAGTCTTCTGAGTCATAAGACCAGCAGCGTTCTTCCAGCCAGAGCCACTTAAAACACTAGGGCTGCCGAACTGTGTGGATACCTCATCCAAGAGTAGGACCTGTCAGTGCTCAGCAGCCAAGAGCAAGCTGTAGTCTGTCCCTTTGCTTAAACAATGCACCACGGGGAGGTTGGGGCCTGGCCCCGCAGCAGCCCTTCTCCCCGGTCAGTGGCTCACCAGCTTCTCTGACTGAAGGCGGGGATGCTGGTCAGGTTCTGGTCGCTGGCGGGGTAATACTGTGCATATGAGGGGCGGGTGTAGGGGACCGATGTGCGTTTGTCCTCCTCATAGCTTTTCTTCGCTGCCTTCTTTTCCGCCTTGGTCAGCTTGTGATCCTTTCGGTTAAGGAGCAATGACTCGTGCTCGAAAGGCTCCTGGGGACACAGGAGGACATTGATTTAATTACCGGTCTTTGTGCTGACATAAAGGACACACAGGAGCCTTATTGTGATATCGAGAAGGGGCTGGCCGTCTCTAGCACCAGCAGAGAGCTCACTCACAGACCCCCAGGCAGGCGCACTGTCCGCTGTGGAGAGGACGGCCCATGAGTCTAACCCAGCACCGGCTTTAGACAGCCCAGGTCTGCCTTCCATGTCAAAAGGGAGGACAGTTCAGAGAATTAACAGACTACAGTAGTTTTAGAATCTTCCATTGCTTTTTCTGCTAGGAAAACACACCAGCTAACCTATTCCACATGGCCGAGCCCAGCACTTGCAGGACCGTCCCAGGGGCAGGGCCTGCATGGGGCAAGGAACAGGACCAGTGGAGTTTAAGTTGCCTGCGTGACACAAAAGTCCTGGTGAAGAAAATAAGCCCTCCAGACAAGCTGCCTCTGCTGGAGACCGTCGTACTGGGACCGCACACTCACAGGTGCTTACCTTGGTGATGAGGTGAGGGTACTTCAGACAGGCAAGCTGCAGGACTGGCTCCTTGATCCCCTTTACGTTCAAAGATGTTTGAGGAGCCGGCTCCTTCTCAACAAAGTGCAGTAGGTTCTCTACCTCCTTTCGGGTGAAGTTCAGCATTGGATTGAGATCGTCCACCACCCGATCTAGAAGGGAAAAGACATGAAGAAAGTCAGTACATGGCAAAGAAGACTGCAAAGGCACAGTGACAAAGATCGGCATTAACTGTCACTAGTACCTAAGCCACCTCAGGCCACCCCACATCTGAAAGTCAAAGCCATGGTCGGAGACCCTGGTGAAATGGAAATATCGTAAGAGAAACCTGCGTAAGTAGCTCAGCTCTTATCACTAAACCCACCTTCAACAAGCTGAGGTCCATCCCTGGTAAGCAATTATTTGAATGGGAATGAGACTGGAGGAACTGCTGGCTCTCGCTAATTGAAAGTCTGCCTGTGTTCGCACAGCCTGCTGCGCCCCCCCGCTGCGTCTCCCTTGATGCAGTAAAGATGGCAGCCCACATAAGTGCGTCTCTTCCGAGCCTGGAAGCCAGCCCACCTGACATGCCCTGCTTGGAAATCTGACGGTCATAGATCTTCTTTTCGAGGGTAAAGTCAGCCACGAGGCGGTAGATGTGACAGGGCTTTTTCTGGCCATAACGGTACACCCGACACACGGCCTGCGCATCGTGGCAAGGGTTCCAGGAAGCATCAAACACCACCACTCGGTTGGCGCCAATCAGATTCACGCCCAAGCACCCGGCCCTTTGAAACACAAGCCAACAATCACAGAGCCTTTAGTTTTAAAGATGGTTTTCAAATCAGTTTTAACCCTCTGTGACTCCTGCCCCAATGCTGTCCTCTTTGTCCTAAGCACAGCACACTGGCAGGTCCTGCAATCCTGCGGATGAACGGAGTGTGTCCTGAAGCCCTGAAAAGGACGCCCTCAATGCCCGACAGGGAGTGCCTCCCAGTGCAGCAAGAAGGCCCACGCTCCACCCCACTCGATGAACGTGATGCCACCCGGTGAGGGGCAACGTGGGCTTAGTCTAACAGCCCAAGGGTGTGACTCAGCCACAGTCTGTCAAGGGCATCCTGATCGTGGAAGGCAGCATGGACTGCGAGCTGCTTGGCACGAGGCAAACAGGGCCATCAGCCTTTTCAGTTACATTGCACTTCCCACTTTCAAAAGCATTTTCACATTCATCACATTGTCTCAGAACACTCCGAGAGAAAAGCTAATTACTACTATCAACGCATGTCTCAAAAAACTTAATGACAATGCCATCATCATTCTTCTAATAAACTTCCTTTTGGTCTCCCCTCTCTAACTCAAACACAAGTTACAAACCTGAGCAGAGTTCTTCTGACAGAAATTGGATGAGCCTTTAGGGTACCTGCCTGTGTAGCCAACCGCCCTGAACAGAGCCCCTGGCCTTCCCTCCCAGGATCCACTCACCTTGTGGAGAGAAGGAAGAGCCAGGTGGTGAGGTTGCTGGGATCGTTGAACTGATTAATGAGCCGTTCCCTCTCAAAGGCAGGGGTGCTACCATCCAGCCCTAGGGCAGCAGGAAAACCACAGAAGTGGACAGATGAGGGCAGGGCACACAGAAACTACTAGGCAAATGTGTCTTAAAAATCTTAAAAACAAAACAAACAACATACTACAGTGCTCAGCTTTTCCCCTGGACACTCCAGGGTCTACCGTGGACCCAGGGTTCTGGAATTTAAAAACATCCTCAGGTGACCCTCAAGTGCAACAAGGACTGTGAACTATGTTTCTCCCTTTAGCATCTTGGGTCAATTCTAAGGCCAAGGTTCCTAGACTTTAGGGTGCATAAGAATCACCCTAAATATAGATGCTTGGCAGGCCCTGGCTCAAGTGACCTCTCCGCCTCAGTGCTGTGAATCCGGACAAGTACAGACAAGTATCATTCGATACGGATGATGCTCCTCCAGCAGGAACCTGCACCGTTAACCAGCTCCTAAGGCTGACAGCTTGCTATAAGGAGACGCAAAGGAACAGGTAGGAGGGAGCAGTGGGGTGAGACACATGAATGAAAAGGGGGAAGTTCGAAAGGAGAAAAAGTAACCTTTGGTTAAGAAGCATGAATGAGTGAGGACGGGCTACTCTTACTGCCTTGGGTAAAGCAGAGAAATACCGAAGGGCAAAGCTAGGAGCATCAAATACCACGTGGAGAACTGAACTGCTACAGTTGGAGGAAGCATTCCTTTAACTGGCTGGTATTGGAGGCACTCTCAGCCAGCACCCCGACCCACCTCTCCAACCCGAGTTCCCACAGTTTCCGAGCACAGCTCAGCACTGACTCATTGGACGAGCCTGCAGTGAACATGGGCTCCAGGTTAGACGCTGTGCTGGGGTCTCCTCACCACCCTGAACCCTGGTGCTCTTCAGCAAGGGTGGTTCCTCCACTCACCACCCCACAGAAGGCAATGCCCAGGAGGGTGCTGGCTGTTAGACCCGAGTGGGTGCTACTGCCATCTAGTGCACGGAGCCTGGGGGTGCCTCTCAACACCCTGCAGTGCCCACAACGGCCAAACGTCAGGACCTGGTCAGTAAGTACCTGGGGCCGACATTCCTCACCCTTTTAAAAAAAATTTTCACCCTCTTAAAGAGCCTTTTCATACATTTTTCCAATCACCTTGCCCCCTTGTAATTTTAACACCACAGATATACCTATATGTGTATTTCACAAAGTTAATACTTCAATGCTTTATACTTCAAAAAGTTAAATTTTCCACCCCCTCAAGAACCAATTTTTACCCCCCTGGGGATGCTATCTCCCGCACAGAGAACACATGACCTAGATCTGTGTTCACTCTACTTCTCCCTCAGATGACCTTTGGGGCACACTAGCTCTGAATCTTTCAAGTTCTCCCCATTTTTGCCAAGTCTAGTGCAAGTTCTGCCTCCTCCAGGAAGCCTTCTCCAATCATCCTCACCGGGATGACTCTGTCCTCCCTAGGACCCCAGGTAGGGCACTCAGTCAGTGCTGCTCTGTGTTTGTCCTCGAGTCACCCCGTCTCAGATGAATTCTAGGCCCGTGCCTTTCACCTCTCTGTACTGCCTGTCTCGCCAAAACTCCTCAGCCCCTAGGACAGCGCCTCACACACCGCCACTCACTCTCAGTGTCTCTCCGCGCCTTGGAGAATCATGGATATTCCTACGCATCTGAAGAACGGAGTAGAAGGGAAAACGAGAGAGAAGGAAAGGAACCCCTTAAACAGACCTTGCCAAGGCCCCCAGAACGAAGCAGCAATGAACTCACGGAAGTAGCTGACGTTTCGAGCCCACTTCTGTGCGCCTTGGCCCTCAGCACCAGGTGGACAGGGCACTTCCCGTTTGCCTAGGAACTCCTCGATGAGAGCCAAGGTGGAAAGGCTCTGGCTGGAAAGGGACAACATTGGTTCAGAAGGCTCCCAGGCCTGAGGGAATCCTGTTCCCCAATAGGCCCAGAATTGTGTGAAGCCTTCTGGCAGTGGGAGCTCCCACAATCTACTCCCCACCAGATGTAACCGCACAAAGGACCATTGAGGGCATTCTCTCTAGCTCATAATGGGAACAGAGTTGCTCACATAGTTATTACTGTGGCCCTGTTAAAAATCTCTCTACCCTGTGACTTTCTCAACTGGGAAATTCTGGGGTTTAGATCAGTGCTAGTAATACCATCAGTGTTAAAAACCCACACTGCACGAGTATGTAGCAGAGCCTTCGACAGGCCACAGGCAATGCCGTGGTCTCACTTGGGAAGCAGAGGCTCTCAGCTGCCTCCAAGTTACGCAGAGCCATTCTCCTCAGAAGTGAGCCATGACCTGGCTGGTGTGGCCCAGGGGATTGAGTGCGGGCCTGCGAACCAAAGGGCTGCCAGTTCGATTCCTAGTCAAGGCACATGCTCCTGTTGCGGGCCAGGTCCCCAGTTGGGGGCATGGGAGAGGCAACCACATTGATGTTTCTCTCCCACTATTTCTCCCTCCTTTCTCCTCTCTAGAAATAAATAAATAGAATCTTTGAAGAACTGAGCCACGAAACCAAAGGCTCTCCCCAAGTCGGAACCACTGCTGTCCTCTGTGTCACCTGTAGAGACCCTCCCTCCGGGGCTCCCAGGCTGGGCTGGTGCCCCAGCTCTCACTGGAGCCTGAGCTGGCCAGAACAAAGGAGACACAATCTCCTTTCTCTCTGTTTCCCTGAGGAGTCAGGCCCAGATGGGACGCAATGCTCTGGCTAGACTGAGAATGTGACTCTGGAACAGATCACATCATTTATTTGGCCTTACACACAAAGCTTAATTATTAAAAAAAAAAAAAAAAAAAAAAAGGCCAAGAGGGAAAGAAGCCGATTAGATCAAGGGTCAGCAATGTATGCTGGAAAGGGCCAGACAGTAAATAATTTTAGGCTTTGCAGACTACATACAGTCTCTGCTCTCTGCTGCATTTTCTTTTCTTTCTTTTTTTTTTTTTTTAACCCTTTCAAAATGTAAAAACTAGCTCTTAGGCTGTACCATGCCAGGCCACAGGCCAGATCTGGCCTAGGGCCACAACTTGAAGTTTTAAACTATGATCTGCAATGTTAGCCCACAGTTTCAAAATGTTCTCTGTAGAGAATAGCACTGGACAAAGAAACTCCAGGAAAAAGGGAAAATGCAAGGTCCTCCTGAGAAGCACTGGATTGCAGAGGCAGGAAGAAAGAAAGGGGCCTGGGGTGACCCCAGATGTCTCACTCTGCAGGGCTCGCATCACTTTTACCAGAGAAGCACAGTGTCACCCAGGAATCTCTCTCCTACCTGAACACGAGGATCTTGTCCCCAAGCTTCACACTTTCCTCAATCAGGTGGAAAAGCAGCACCATCTTGGGGGAGTTCTCCAGGACTCCAGTCTGGTAGTTATTCAAAAGGTCCTTGGCCTGCAAGAGAGAAATGAGGCAGCTTGGAGCAGGCCCATGGCCAGATCACTAGAAATAAAATGCTCTCCCTCCAAGACAGCAGCTCACGAGCAGCCCCTACCATTCCCGCATAGCCCTGCCCTCTCCCCACATGGGCTTCACACCATCCCTTCCCAGCAGTGCTTCATGGCCACAGAAGATGTGCGGAACTCACCCACTCGTACGTGACAATGTTGTTGCCTCGCTCCTGGAAAGGGTTGAAGCCCACCCCTTGGAGGAACTTGGTATTGGTGGCCTCTCCCATTGCAGAGCCCAAGGCGCTGTCCTCCCCCTTGATTTTTGTTCCCTGTGATGGGCAGCGGGCACTCGCCCCCGCAGAGCCAAGCTCTTCCACATCCAGGTCCTGCTCATTGGCCAGGTTCTCCTTCTGAAGGGCTTCATACAGCACATCGGGGTGATTCCAGATCTGAGGTTCAGGTTCAGGGAAAGGTGGCACAGGGCAGAGAATGACGTGAGCGTGTCACAGAGAGTCTGGGAGCATATTCTTGTTCCATCTCACACCTCCCCCCGCACACACTGTCACACCCAAAATGGGAGTACCCCAACCTCCTTGTAGCCAAAGAGCCTGCGCTTGCGCTTCCACTACAGACTCTGACCACCATGACACGTGAGCAGGAGAGTTCACGCCAGGGGCCACGCCAGCACGTTTGGTACATGAACACAAGTCTGTACTGGAAGCCGGTCCTTCTCATCCTTGTCCAGTGAGAACGTTCCTGTCTCACGGCGTGGCCACAGCCAACTACTGAGTGAAACAAGACCAGCGCCTCCCTATGGACAAGTGTGTCTGAATTCTAGATGGCCAAACAGAAGTCATTTCAGGGACTACTGGGAGGGGAGGGGACGGGGACCGGTGGGATGGGTGCGTCAGCACTGCAGATCCTCCAGACGGTGTCTGCTTTAGAGTCCTAGCCCTGGTCTCTAGGACGGTGGCTACCAAAGAAATATTTTGAAACCCCCTCTGTCCCCAGACACACATCTTCAGCTCGCTCATTAAAGCAGTGGCCAGTCAGAAATAAGGCTCAACAGGCGGGCTGAGAGCCACCAGAGCAACGGGCCCCTCGTGAAGCAACAGGGAACACTCAGCCAGGTCACAGACAGGTCAGGGTGCCTCCACCTGTTCATGAGGCTTATCGTGAACTGTACCTGGGCCTTGCTGTCCCCAAACCACCAGCAGCATTATCAGGGTGAGAGAAATCTCAATCTGAGGAAGTACAGCAACAACGGAAGGCACCTGTAACAGCTTGTCTGAGCTATGTAGCTCCTGAATTTCGATCACGCGAGCAGGCAAAAACGCTGCCCCACAGTGTTCCGCCGCGCCCCCAAGTTCAGTGTTATGGGCTGTGCAGCTGAGCTGCATGGCACAAGGGGCGCCACTCGCACTGCAACGTGGGTGGCACTCCCAAGGACTGAGTGGCTCGAAGCCAACCTGCCTCTCCCGAGAGCACCTGGTCTTCCAATACACAGGTGGCCCCTCTGCCTTTATTCTTCCTTTATCAAGGACTCCCAGCAGAGTAACTCCCTGGGAACCTCGTGCATCCTTGGTCTGAGTGAGTCTCAGTGTGCCTGCAGCCTCAACACACCTTGCAGCACACACAGAAAGCCTTGAGGGGGTTCAGCCCCAGCCAGCCACTGCTGCCACAGTCACGGAAGCGGTCCATGAACTGAGTGTACAAGTCTCGCTGAATCTTGGAGAGCCGCACCAGGATCACGTTTTCTTCCTTGGCAGGGAGGTGAATCTTCAGCACAGTGTGGCCTCGCCTACAAACATGGAAATCAGAATTGCCAAGGCAGTGTGGCCAGGGGGCACCAAGTGCAGGACAGAAAGTGGACCCTGCCTTTCTGCCACACCTACATCTGGAGGACCTCACAGCAGCCCTGCAACGAGGGCTGGCTCAGCAACCGTCGAGAAGAGACTCATTTTAGGCACGAAAACTAAGGCCAGAGGCGGTAAGCTGCCCCAGGTTCTTACCCCAATTCAGGGCTGCTTCTCTAAGCTTTCCCCACACGGCCATGTGAACAAGGGAAAATGAGGCTGCTGGAGACCAGTGTTAACTATGCGCCTCCAGAGGTAGACCCGGCACAGCCTGCCCTCAGAGCCACCCATTCGCTCTTTCCCCGAGTCAGCAGAATGCCCACGCTCTCTGCTTCTCTCAGCAGGTAAGGCAGGCACCCATGGTACCCACAGGTTGGTTTTTTAAAACATTTCATTTATTATTTATTTTTAGAGAGAGGAGAAGAGAGGAAGAAAGAAAGGGAGACACACATTGATTGGCTGCTTCTTGCACATACCCAACTGGGGACCTTGCCTGCAACCCAGGCATGTGCCCTGACTAGGAATAGAACCAGCAACCTTTGGTCCTCAGTCTGATGCCAAACTGAGCTACACCAGCCAGGGCTGGATTGACTTTTGAGAGAAGCACTTCTAGGCCAGACTTCCAGAGGACAGAAATAACGGGCACCCATCCTCTGCTAGCTCTTCAGGAAATGCTACTTGAGTAAAAGGAAGCTAGACTCTTGCCGCACTAGGAAGGGTCGCCCACTCCTTCAGGGGGTGGCTCACCTCTGCACGAAGCCCTCCAGGAGGCTGTGCAGGACGTGGCTCCGGTACCGCATGAGGCGGACGTCCTGGGGGGTGCTATCGATGCACTGCCCGTTCAGGATGGGGCGCTCGAACATGTTGCTGAACTCCTGCCGGGTGCCGAGGAAGTCTGGGCGCACAAAGTCCACCATGCACCAGTACTCAAGGAGGTTGTTCTGCAGGGGGTACCCAGTCAGCACCACCCGGCGGCGAGAGCGAATGTTCTTCAGGGCCTGGGAGGTGCTGGCCTGGCAGTTTTTGATGCGGTGTCCCTCGTCACAGATCACCACGTCAGGGCCAGGGCGGCACAGGGCCTTCTCAAACTCTAGGGAGGGAAGAGGACCCGGAGTCAGAGGGAGAGGGCCTGCTTTCAGTCAACAATATGAGAGGCAGGGGTGCACCCTGGAGGAGACAGAAGAAGTGAGGGGAGCAGGAAAGCAAGCATCAGTCCCCGTCGGTGAAAGGGCGCTGGCCATCCTAGCTCCCACGGGTTGGCATGACACAGGAGCCTGGCCTGTTGATTCTCGAAATCAGCATCTCTTCCCTCTTTCTCCTTTCCTCCACCTCCCCCCCCCCCCAGGCTCAGAGTAAAACCAACTTGCATTCCTAGGGTGAGGCCCGCCAGGCCAGAGAGCGCACGACCACGCTAGGGCACGGGTGTCCGGATGAATCACAGAAGTGGCCCTGACTCCTGAGTCGGCACCCCCACTGTCAGCATCGGGGTACCCTCCGAGGCTGGAGGGAGCTAGCTGAAGGATGAGGACTTCCTGGATGGACTCCCCTATAGGCCAACAGGCAGGTGCATCCCTGCTCTATGACCGAAGCCAAGCTACAGCAAATGTGACCTCAGGATGAGGACACTTATGAAATAAAACAGCCTGAACTCCAATAAAACGTTCTTCCCCACATAGGCAAAGGCCCTAAGAAAAGGGAGCAGAATTATGAGAGGAACGGCTTTCACTGCAAGACGGGATTCATTTTCGTTTTAGAAATTCACAGACAGTATTATTATCGCTCTGTATATCAGCGACGTAAGGACTTTGTAAACACTTTCTTACTGCTGTCCCAGAATGTCACCAGGAGTGGCAAATGCCGCAGATGCTCTCCCAGTTGCTCAGTGAGAGAAACGAGGAAGGGGCAGGGGAGTCTCCTCTGAGCCTGCGGCCTGGCCTCTGAGAGCCAGAAGGCCATCCCACCTACCTTGAGGACCCGGCATTCTGGTTCAAGACAACACAGCTCACATCAACAACACGTCACACTGGACGAGGTGCTACTGCACACACTATTTCTTTTTTCCTGAAATACCCCCAAGAGCATCCCCGGGACAGGCTGCCCACCTCTCCGAAACTCCTGCTGTCGATCTTCCTCATCCAGATCAATGATGACCGGGTGAGAACGTTTCTTGGTTTTCTTCGGTCTACCTGTGGCAAAGGATTTCTTCAGGGTGAGGAGTCTGTACATTTCGTACCCCATCAGCAGCACCCCACCCTCTGACACCCAATCAGCCATCACTTTAGCACGAGCTGCCATTGTCCTGTAAGAGTGAACAGAGAGAAGGTATTATTGCTTCCACTGCTCGCCAGGAAGAATTCCTCACAAGCAAAGCTGTGTCGATGTACATTCAGAATCCTGATTGCCAAAGACATCACATGGCAGCATTGTTGCTGGAGGACTTTCCCAGTGTCCTAGAGATACTAACTGCCCTGAGGATGGACTGGGGAGCTGATGATGGTTAAACAGCAAAGCACAGAAGTGCAAAGGCACAAGTCAAGCAAAAGTGACAACCTCCTTGGATGCACAGGTCTGACTGCAACATTTGAGGAAGAACTTCAAATTATTCCCACAGTAAATGGAAGGCACTACAAACAAGGGCAACACCCAGCACTGCGGCAGCTCAGGCTCTGGTGAATGAAGAGCCAAGGACAAGCGGTGAAGGAGGAGGAGCAGCTGTGAGCAGACGACACTTGGCCCAGTCCCTCCACTCCTAGACAGCTGCGCCCTGGCTGAACTTCACTGCTGCACACGGATGAACCATTCTGGAATCTGAGGAAGGGCAGGTGGTCAGCCTGTGGGGCCGCTCACAGCCTCCTCACTTGGACGTGCATGACCACCCCGCACAGGAGGCGGCCTTGGCAGAGACATGCCACTGGGAGGAAAGGGAGGTATGGGTAGTGGGCCTGGACCAAGAGATGCCTTTAGATTTTTAGAAATCAGGTTGAACATACGGAGTGGAAATACACATAATTTTAAATAAATCTAAAACCAAAAAAGGTTTGCACCTTTCAAAGTTGTACCATTAAAGGTCAACTATAGATTGGTGCTTAAAAGAAGAGACTAATGAGCTGCTAAGAGAAATGTAAAAAGTATAAAGTCAGAGGATGGAAAGTTTCACTTTGTCATGTTGAATTTAAAAAAAATTTTATTTATTAATTTTAGAGACAGAGGAAAGGGGGGGTGGAGAGACAGAGAGGGAGACATCTATTTGCTGTTCCATTTATTTATGTATTCATTGGTAGATCCTCGTATGTGCCACAACTGGGGATCGAACCCCAGCCTTGGCGTATGAGGATGACAGTCTAACCAACTGAGCTCCCCAGCCAGAGCCTATCATGTGAGTTTTATTACTATACACCTGGGAAAATGTGACCCTGCACGCAGATTTTTCAGGGCATAAGCATCCTCAAGCAGAACACAAGAAGTTTCCCAGGCTGCATAACTCCAACATAACTGAAAAGCTAGGTAGAGAGAGAATGAGTAGCAGGAAGAGAGAGCGATACTTCAAGAGACCAAAAAGGATCCAGGAGGATAGGACACATACCCGAACAGACAGTCCTGACACCCCGACCCTGGGAAGCAGTCTAAAGGGAAAGGGTGGAGCAGAGGGCGGGCCACCTACTTGTGCTCATCGTTCAGGATGTGAACCTTAAAGAGCCGAGGCTGGACCTCTTCGGGCTTGTTGTCGGCTGGCAGGGCTTCGGGGGCTGGGAGCCACATGTTGAACTCTGCCAGCCAGTTCTGAAGAGTATTGACCTGTCAGAAAGCCAAGCCCAGAGAGAGAGTTTCAAGGAGCAAGCTCAGAGAGCTGAGCTCATCCAGCTTGTTAGTGCCCAGGAAGGCATTAACCCAGGGCTCTTTGGAGGGCTAAGCAGAGCCTTCCGGAACTCTTACCGGCACAATGGCAAGGACCGTTTTGGCTGGCGTGTGGCGGAAGAGGACGTCGATGAAGGAGATCACTTGCAAAGTTTTTCCCAGACCCATGCTGTGGGCCAGGATACAGCCAAAACCACTACTGGTCTTAAACCTCTCCAGGGACTCAACCAGGTTATCATACAGGAACCGGATCCCTCCAATCTGACAAGGAACACACACAAAGGTCAGCGGGCTAGCAAAGACCAGGGCCCGAGTTTCCCTCACTCTGGAATTAGCCAGGATTCAGCAAACGAGCAGACATTACGCCAGATAGCTGGTGTGAACAGCTACAGGAATCTCCCTGAACCCTGACTAGTCTACTGGCTGGTGATGGACTTTTTGGAGAAAACACAGAAAAACATTTCGCCTGGTATGGTGGCCCAACCCAGGCAAGATTGCAGGGGTCAGATCCTGACAGGGTCTTTCCCTCGGCCTCGCCTGGCTGCCCTGGCCGCTCACTGCAGGGCGGTCCGTTCCACAAGGAGCCGGTCTTACTGTTAGGTTCTCATGTTGAGTTAACCTTTGTCTTTACGGAGCTTTCACTCGCTGCTCCCACTCAGACACTGGGTCAACACAAGCTATTCTGCTCCCTCCAACCAGAGAGGCCCTCAGACTTGACTCTCACATCTCCTCTGGAGCCACGGCTTCCTAACTGAAGCTCTGCTCTCCAGAAGCATCTCGCGGAAGGAGGCTCAAGATTATTGAGCCAAGAGATCAGCGTGCTCTACATGGCAGGGCAACCCCCAGCCTCGTCCCATCCCATTCATCGGGAGCCCCGAAGCACAGGCTGTTAGGAAGAAGGACCAGGCCTTTCCAGAAGCTGCTCGTGGTACCAAACAAGTACTTCACAGGCTGTGATGCCAACAGGCACAGGCAGGCAGTGTCCACAGCAAGGAAGCCGACAGGGACGAAGAAGAGAGTCAAGACCTGACGTACCTGATGAGGTTTCACTGCCTGAGCCAACTGCGGGGCCAGGAAGACATTCTCCTCCTCCGGGGGGTGGTTCAGGTTCACGAGGACTCGCCCCAGAGCATCACGCTGGTTTAGGACGTCATTCACGTGGGTGCCACCCTTCTCCTCTTCCTCATCCTCCTCACTGACAGACTCACTGCTGTCCACAATGTGCAGAGTGTCCTCCTCCCCGGAGCTCAGTTCAATCACCTCTGAGACAGTCAACAGGACAAAGCAAATAAAGCCCAGGGAGCAGGGGTAATGTCCTGCCCATCATTATAGCAAAGAGCATGGAAACAAAGGCAGGACTTGACATCACCTATAACATTGCTCTTGCCCAGCTTCAAGTTAAGACAACGGAATACCTTACATTTACCAAGAAGACTCAGGGAAATTGGTCATAGACCAAAAGTGAATGAGGAGGGACTGAACTCTTTTCCATCAAAGGGACAGCTGACTACTCAGGGTGGACACTGGCCAGGAGGAAGGAAAGGCATTGCTGGCTTGATCTTACCATCTCGACTGCTTTTTTCGTCCTCACTGCCACTGCTGCTGTCCAAACAAATGACTTCCTGGGCCAAGACCCGAGGAGGCAGCTGCGGACCATCACTTGCTCTTAAGACGATTTCCTCTGGGAGAAGGAGATGAAAGGGAGTGTCAGATCGCATGTGGCACAAGCATGCTCTTCACACACTTCACCATCCCGCCCCCTCTGTTTCTCTCGCTGGACTGCCCACTGAGGAGAGAGGCAGAAGGCGTCTCAAAAACCTCAGCCCTCTCTCCAAGTTCCCCCTTCTCCACTGGTTCTTACTCCCTAATAGCCACCTGGCCACTAAAAAAGGTCCTAACCCTTTGCCACGTTAAGATCCAAAGTTAATGGGAAAAATCTAAAGAAGATCAATTTGAGGAGCATACTTTCATCCATCTGAACTTTTAAAACGAGAGTACTCTGATTGTGTGTTCCCAAGAAGCTGAGTGGCTTGAAGGGTTCCTGAGAGGTCATGACCTTATTCCAGATCTATCCTTGACCCCCATGTGCGGCCGAGGGCCTTTGCTGCCACCTCCACAGCTTACCGGGGAGAAACTCCAAGGGAACAGCGGGAATGGGAGCTGCGTAGTCCTTCCTCTGCTGCTCCAGGCGCTTCCTTCTTTCCAACTCTTCCTGTTGTGCTGCTTTGGTAACTGGCTCCAACTGATCCTCCCGGAGCAGCTTTCTACACATGAAAACGAGACAGCACTTGGGTTCACCCGAGACGTGGGCAATGCAGGGTCACACTACACAGCGCAGCTCTCAGTGCTGAGCTCGGAGAGCAGAGGCAGGAGGAGAAGCCACATTAGTCCCACGAAACCCATGCAATGAGCAGGCTCAGGTGGTTTTGGCCTTGTATGTTTTTGTATCATTTAACTTCCTGACAGATGCCCCTGTCGACTCATCTCTGCACATATCAGAACAAGAGTAAAATAGAGTAATATATGATTCATATAGCTGAGAAACTAATTAAAAATAGAGTTGGTATGTGGAAAGTAGGATTATGGATGATTCTATATCCTTATTTTCTGGTTTGTAGGCCGGCGCTCAATCCACTGAGCCACAGCAGCCAGGGCTATATCCTTATTTTCCAAACTTAGAGTGATATTTTTAAGTCATCATTATGTTTTAAAAAAAGGAAAAGCAAGGGCAAGAGGAGAAAAAGATAGCATTTATCTCTTTGGTAGATGGAAGGGCTGTGGAGGATTTGGGTAGTTACGGAAGTTCACATCTGCTGATCTCTTTCTTTTTTCTAAGATTTTATTTACTTATTTTTAGAAGGGAAGGGAGAGAGAGAGAAACATCAATGTGGGGCTGCCTCTCATGCGCCCCCTACTGGGGACCTGGCCTGAAACCCAGGAATGTGCCCTGACAGGCAATTGAACAGGTGACCCTTTGGTTTGCAGGCCAGTGCTCAATCCACTGAGCCACACCAGCCAGGGTCACATCTGCTGATTTCTTAGCTCAAGGAAGAAGGCCTGCCGGGAACCAGACAGTCCCCTGCCGACTGAAGTTGAATTCTAAGAAGATGACAACTCAACTTCTTCTATCCCCTCTTGTTTTGAGACATAAGGAAAAACAGAGGAAGAAACAGGGTCCAACCAGGGCATCCTATTGTGCTAGGGGTCTCCAGAGAGGGCAACACCGCCTGGTGGCGCTTGAAGGCCACTTGCCCACCCTCTGACGGCCCAGCCCACTAGGCCTGAGCTGCGACCTCACTAGTCATTCGGGAGCACAGCTTACACTTTACTTTTTTCCTTGGGAAGGAGGACACTCTTGCTCAAACCAGTCCTGCTACTGACAGCCTTCAAGTGACACCTCTCCCCCCACCCTGTCCCCTCCAACCCAGAGCACAGCTCACCGTATGTTTCTCCTCATGTGGGAAGGCTTCTGAGCCCTCTTCTTTTTGGGGTCCTCGGAGGCTAGGCTCTTGCCTTGGTGGTGCCTCAGCTGCTCTGCAGGCTCAGACTGAGATGAGGTAGTTGAAGTGCACCGCGGTGGCCGCTGCCCATCTTCCCCCGGTGGGGCACACTCCGCACCACACATGTCTTCCAGGGACGGGTCTGAAAAGACAGGGGAGAGAGGTGCCAGGGACCATCTTTCACTGGGGAGGATGTGAGTTCTGAGGCCAGACACATCTGGGTTCAAACTTCTGCTCAGCAACCTCCCAGCTGGGGATCTAAGGCAAGTTACTTACATCTCTCTGAGCCTCAGTGGACTTGTTGAGAGCGGAGGGCAGTGATGCCCGTGCTCCAGAGCTATTGTGAGGACTAAACAGTACACATGCCTAGCACCAAGCCCGGCCCAGAGGAGGCTCACAAGAAAATGAGAGCCAACAGTCTGGCTATAATTTTGTGATTAAAGTAATAAGGAAGCTTCATGGCCTCAGAATGCTCAGAAAGGGACAGCTGGGTTCCAAACAGCTCACACTCACTTATGTGACTCCAAGCGAGTCTCATCTGCCAGCAAGGAGAGTGCTCCTACTTTCAGGGCCTTCCCGGGTCCACTCACTCCATTCCCCAGCCACCTAAGGAGGGCTCACAGCACAGTAGGCACTGTCGTAGGGGTCCCAGGGAATACTCATATACCTCCTTCCCTTTAAGAAGTTTGTTTTCTAGAAAATCTGATTGAAAAATGGGCAGAGGACCTGAACAGACATCTCTTCAGAGGACATAGAGATGGCCAATATGCATATGAGAGATGCTCACCATCACTAATCATCAGAGAGATGCAAATTAAAACCACAATGAGATATCACCTCACACCTGTCAGGATGGCCATCATCAAGAAATCAACAAACAAGTGCTGGCGAGGATGTGGACAAAGGGGAACCCTTGTGCACTGTTGGTGGGAATGCAGGCTGGTGTAGTCACTGTGGAAAATAGTATGCAGATTCCTCAAAAAGTTAAAAAATAAAAGTACCTTATGACCCAGCAAATCCACTTTTGGGTATTTATCCAGAGAAATCCAAAACACCAGTGTGAAAAGACATACGCACCCCTATGTTCGCTGCAGCATTACTCACAACAGCCAAGATGTGGAAGCAGCCCAGTGTCTCCTCACAGACAGCTGGGTAAAGACGTGGTGCATGTACACAACGGGATGCTACTCAGCTGTAAACCAGAAGGGAGTCTTCCCATGTGTGACAGCATGGGTGGACCTAGAGGGCATTACACTAAGTGACGTAAGTCAGACAGAGAAAAACAAATACCATAAGATTTCACTTATATGCGGGATCCGAAAAACAAAATAGATGATCAAACAAAACGGAAATAAACTCATAGATACAGAGAATAAACTGACGGTTGCCAGATGGGAGGGGCTTGGGGGGTTGGCTGAAAAGGTTAAGGGATGAAGAAATACCAATTGGCAGTTAGAAGACAGTGCCAGGCATGTAAAGTACAGCTTAGGGGGAAGAGTCAACAACACTATAGTAACTATGTAGGGTTCAGGTGGCACTAGACTTATTAGGGGGGATCCCTTCCTAAGTACATAAATGTCGAACCACTACACTGTACACCTGAAACTAACAGAATATTAAATGTCAACTGGAATGTTAAGTTTTTCAAGTTTTTTCAATAATAAAACAAACTGTTTTTAAAAGAATGCCATATGCCAACTGCATTTGGTGTCACTACAAAAACCCCGTCTGAGACTAGACCACGTCTTTGTTCCAAACCTCACCGCAAACCAGACACCACACAGCCACTGCCGCCTCTGCACACCTGCTTAGAGTTCGGCCTCACACACGTCTGCGCATCTGCACGTACCAGGCCCTGTGTCAAGGCACAGCGGAGTTGTCCACACGGGGACACACAAGTACAGTGAGGTGAGTGCCTGGCAGTAACACCTGGGGAAAGGACACCTAATCCAGCCCTGCTTGGGGCTGGGTATAAGGATGCTTTCTTGGGACAGGAAAGACCTGGGCTTAATCTAATAGAATAGGTAGGTACCAGCTAGCAAAGGAGGAAAGAAAGAACATTCTGAGCAGCTATAGGAGCATAAGCAAAAGGAACAGGTTTCAAACAAGGTGGAGTGACTAGGAAAATGCAGGCCGCTCAGTGTGGGCTAATTCGAAATGAGTAAGCACGGCAGCAGTAGGAGCCTTCCAACCCCACAATCACTCCCGTCTCTTCCCAGGATCCCCCTTTCGAAGACAGACTTAGGGGTAGACCCAGGATCCTTCCTAGAAGTTGACACAGAAGTCAACCGCTGTCCCAGGGAGGACTACTTCTAAGGCCTCTTTTTCCTGGCACCTACATCCCACTGCCTCCATTTGGGTGCAGAGGGGAAGCCAAGGCGGCCACTGCCAGAGTGGTGGGCAAAGGGGATGGGTGGTGTGGACATGTGTGCACACACGCATGCATACACACTCACAGGTTCACCCAGGGCTGGTCACTCCTCTGCAGCAATGCTGGAAGCATCTTTCTGGGCCTTCGCAGTGAGAGACCCTGAAGGTTTCAGGCAGATAACCTCTGCTTTTGAAAAGCAAAGGAGAAATGGCCGAGGGAGGCACCAGACAAGAAACGCTCATAATGGACACTGCAATACCATTAACGTGGGCAAGAGGGGGAAACATCACATGCCACTCTCCATTTCCCATTCCAGTCCACAGCAGGCCCTTTCCAAAAGGTCCCCAGAGACGGCAGAGTCAGGGGTGGCAAGAAGCTCAAGGGCACGTTGCACCTGCTGAGGAAGCAAGGCACTGTTGCTCCTGTGTCCAACACATGTGAGAACTGAAAGAGAAGCTCCAAGTGAAAGTGCAAGTCGGGCTAACCACACCCCAAATCCACCACCCTCACCCCACATTTCCACCTGAAGCACCACGGAGGGAAGCTCCGCAATCTCTGTTTCCCTTAAGATCTAGCATTCCTTCAGGCCTCCCCGCCCCTCCAAAGAGCTAATACTTCCATGGCACTGTCACCTAATGGTACTGTCACCTTCCTCCTACCTCACGGCCCTAGAAAATGAGGCCACTGAATTCCTCCTCCCAAAGGAACAGGTGTCTGGACAGCAGACTCCTTGAGAAGGACATCTGCTAAACAGCCATGTTCAGCACACTGCACTTTGGCCTGCATACCAGTTACACTTGGGGCTGGGTTGGCACACTTCAACTTGGTGTTTTGCCGGGTCCTCTGGTTTTGATAATGACCTTTGATGTCCTCCTGGGCTTAAGGCCTTTTGTTTTGTTTCTATTTCACAAGCAAATTTATTGAGTAACCACTAGGAGAACAGTTGGAGGCTAGGTTGTTGGAGAGAAGGCAGGTAAGTCAGAATCAGAGTACACAGGGTAGGCCAAGGAACTTGCTGCCAACTGTTGTATTTCTTTTGTCTAGTTTTTGCCTTGCAGAGTGACTGCTCCTGGGAGGAGAAAGAACAGAACCTGATAGCCTTTCATTATCACAGACAAATTCACTATCAAACATTCCAGTTGGTGAGGACTGGCTGTGAATTCCTGCTGCATGGGGTGGAACATGGCCAAGTGCAGTAGCAGTTTAAAAATGATTAGATACAGCATATAAAATTTGCATGCACACTTAGTTCAGACAGTTTTCCCCTTTCCTTTATAAAGATGATGCAGCTCTAAACTAGCTCCTTACCACCTAGAATTCTTTGAACGAATGCTCAGCTTCTGGGCTCAACAACCGCAGTTGGCTTGTCAGAGAGCTTTAGTTTTTGGATGTGCTAACGTTGAAAGTTGTCGTCATGCAAGTCAGAGTTGTGCAAGTGCTTCACTGCTGCTTCATGGTGCTGTGAAATGACTGGTTTCTACGTAACATCAGGCCACATCTTAAACTATTCTTAATGATAAAACTGTTGTTTTAAAATTTCTGTAATTAATTTTTCCCTAAATCAAAATGTACCTTTTTAAAAAAGATTTTATTTATTTATAGAGAGGAAGGGAAGGAGAGAGGGGGAGAAACATGAATGTGTGGTTGCCTCTCGCACACCCTCTACTGGGGGCCTGGCCCACAACCCAGGCATGTGCCCTGACTGGGAATTGAACCTGCGACCATTTGGTTCACAGGCCGGCATTCAACCCACTGAGCCACACCAGCCAGGGCAAAATGTAACTTTTCACTATGTGCTCCTTTGTACTTTCTAAATATTGAACCATGTGACTCTACAACCTAATCAAAATAATTAAGTTTCAAGAAATAGCCCTCCCCCAAAGCCTAGACTTTACTTCACCAAGAGCCACTGAGGAAAAAAGAGAAAAGGTTCAACAAGGAGGTAAAGAGACATGTGCTTTGTTAGAGAAAAAAGGAAAACTAGTGTCTGCATGGCTTAAAAGTCAATGACTACTACCACCCAGCATCATTGAGTCAGATCTGGTTACAAATACCCCTGAACTCTCTCCTTCATGTGAGCTGCCCTGAGCAGTAATCAGAGCTATACAAGCACCATGAATACTTATACAAGCTCCTCAGGAACGAGTTATGAAAACCACCAAGACGAGTATGACTAGGCGAATGAGTAGCTTTGAAAGAAAAACCCCTGCGTTTCGTTCCCTGGGTGTACGAGGTACAAACACTTCCAGGGCCCTTTCCCCAGCTGTTCCAGCCCTTCTTCCTCCTTAGCCCGATCTGTATGAACAAGGTCGGCGGGCCCCACGTCTCTGTGGGCCTCCTGGCCCGATACAGTAGGATGAATGCGGCACCACCCGTGACGCACATGTGCCGCAGCGGTGAAACCTGAGTCTGAACACACCCAGGTTTCTCAGTCCAGTTTGCAAAATTACAGGACAAAGAACAATGTTAAACTTGGCAAGCAAGACCACAGGGGTGCAATCAGCAAAATCTGGAAAGGTGCAAAACTACAGAACAAGTGAATCCTTTACTTCTACAAATAGTTGCGAGGTAAAAAGAAAATGAAAAAGAGCTAGGGAAAGCTTATGAGTACATATTAAAGAGATTTGAAGACAAATCAACTCAATGTGAACTTTGTAGGGATTTTAATAAATTAACAGTACAAATAATTTTAAAATCAGGAGTTATCTGGATATTTTATAAGAAATATTGAGTTAAAAAATTTAGGTGTGATAGCATATTGTGTTTGTTTTCTGAGTTTTTTTTTTTTTTCTTTTTAGGACTTATGTATCAGAAAATAGAGTAAATATATTCTGAAGCTTTTACAGATATAATGTTACATTAAGGATCTACTGCCAAATAATCCACAGCTGGGGAACAGATGAAACAAGACCAGCCCTGTACTAGCAACTACTGAAGAGAGTACAGGGACACAGGGTTCATTTTCTCATTGTCTCTATTTTATTGAATGACGTTTCAGATTTTCCAGAATAAAAAAATTCATGATTTTTTTAAATTTTAGAGTTTTTTTAAATTTTTAGTTGTGTTCCCCTATTACTACATCAGGAAACCCAGGGTTGAGGTGTAAGGAAGGAAAAGCTTCTGGTGTCCCACAGCCCGGGGTGAAGTCTCAGGGCTGTGCCCTTGGGCTGTGACGGTCACCAGTGCTTCTCTGTTTATTTTCCCTCTCTTCCTTCTGTGGGGCAGAAACAGAAAGAGGGTGGGGGGCACATTTCCTGTCCTCCCACTACTAGTTTTACTGGAAAACCAAATGCAACAAGCACCAATCTCTGCACTATTTAGATCTCAACTCTTCCACTTTTGTTAATATATATTTGCATACTCTATACTGGTGATCAAAGAATGCACGACATTTTGTGTTAAATATAACTCTTTCTTTGACACTGTCCACACACGTCACTTTAATGGCAGGCTCTCAGTGTACCGGAGAACGCTGTGTCATCCCCCTGATGCAGGGCACCTGGCTGCTCATTATTCTTTGCTGCATCTACGGTGACATAAGTATCTGTGTACAAATTACTTTTTCCTTTTGATTTATTTATTTGAGGTACAATCCGCAAATCCACTTCTGTGCTACAGTGCGGTACAGGTGGAGAAATGAGTAAAGAGTTGCATGTTTAGGAACTGATAAGTTTTCCCATGAAGGGTCAAACAGGAAGCTCCTTAGGTTTTGTGGGCCACAGGGTCTTGACTGCAACACAGTTGTGCCATGTAGCTCAAAAGCAGCCGTACACAGTGCAGCTGTGTCCCCGTAAAGCTTCATTTACAAAAACAGGCTGAAACAGTTTTGAAAAAGAACAAAATTGGAGAACTCACACTTCCTAATTTCAAAACTTATTACAAAGCTATAATAATCAAAACTGTATGGTACTGGCATAAAGACAGACATATAGACCAATGGGAAAAAAAACCTTACGGCCCAGAAAAAAACTCATATATATGTTCAAATGATTTTCAACAAGAGTACCAGTGTCATTCAATAGGAAAAAGACAGTATTTTCAGCAAATGATGCTGAGAAAACTGGATATCTACAAGTAGAAGAATGAAATTGGACCCTTACCTCATACCATATACAAAAATTAATTCCAAATGGATCAAAGACCTAAATATAAAACCTAAAACTATAAAACTCTTACAAGAAAACATAGCAGAAAAGCTTCATGACATTGGATTTGGCAATGATTTCTTGGACATGACACCAAAAGATATAGGCGATAAAAGAAGAAAAAGACAAACTGGACTTCATTAAAATTTTGTGTGTCAAAAGATGCTATTGAGGTGGGGGTGGAGGTGGGAGAGGGTTAGGGGACAAATGTGATGGGGAAAAAAAGAGATGCTATCAACAGAGTGAAAAGGCAACCCAAGGAATAGGAGAAAATATTTGTGAATCATATATCTGATAAGGGCTTAATATCTAGAATATATAAAGAACTACTAAAACTCAGTAACGAAAAACTGAATCAAAATGGGCAAAGGACATGAGCAGACATTTCTCCGGAGGAGATGTACAAATGACCAATAAGCACATGAAAAGATGCTCAACGTCATTAATCATTAGGAAAATGTAACTCAAAACTACAATATTATACCACCTCACACCCATTAGGATGGCTACTATTATTTTAAAAAGGGTTAAGAAAAAGAAAACAGAAGAAGAGAAAAAATGTGGTAGCAAGGATGTGGATAAATCAGAACTCTCGAGCACTGCTGGTGGGAACATAAAAGGGTGTAGCTGCTGTGGATATGAGTGTGGGGTTCTCCTCAAAATTAAAGATAGAATTACCAGATGACCTAGCACTTCCACTTCTGGGTGTACACTCAAAAGAGCTGAAAGCAGGGTATCGAAGAAATATTTAAACATCCACATTCATGGCACTATTTACAATAGCCACAACATGGAAGCAACCCAATGTCTACCAACAGATGAAAGAATAAGCAAAATATGATATATACATGCAATGGAATTTTAGTCAGCCTTAAAAGAAATTCTGACACATGCTACAATGTGGATGAACTTTGAGGATGTTATGTTAAATAAAATATGTCAGTCACAAAAGACAAACACTGTGATTCCACTTAGGAGATACTGAGAGCAGATGAAGTCATAGAGACAGAAGGTAGAATGGTGTTCCCTAAGGGCTGGGGGAGGCCCTGATGGAGACTGATTATGAAATGGGTACAGAGTGTCAGTGGAGGGTGATGAAGAGGTTCTGGTGATGGATAGTGGTGATGGCTACACAGTAATGTAAATGTACTTAACGCCACTGAATTGTATACTTCAAATGACTCAAACGATAAGTATTAAGTTATGTGTATTTTGACACACACACACACACACTCACACACACACAGAGCTGCCTTAGTCAGTCTGCAGAGTTAAAGAAGTCAGACACAAAAGGCCACATGCTACACGACCCAGTTACAGAAAAGCCCAGGACAGACAGAAAGGAGGGCGGTGATGGCAGGGGCTGGGGGACAGGGTGTGAGAGGGACTGCTGATGGGTAACAGGGTTTTCCTTTGGGGTGATGAAAATGTTTTGAATTAAAGACAGTGGTGTGGGTGTTCAAACTTATGAATATACTAAAACCTCACTAAATTGTATACTTTAAAATGGTAAATTATATTTCAATAAGAATATACGTATTTTTTTAAGTGGGCTCAGGGATTCTGCTTCTAGCTAAGATAAACTAGTTTGAGGTACACTGATGCTCACATAGAGAACAACTAGAAACAGGTGACCGAATCTTAAAACAACACACAAACAACAAAAACCTTTGAAGGCACTGAAAAAGCTGCTGAGGCCGCCAGAGGTTGAGGGGACAAGGTGCCAGGGAAGGGAAATCCAGAAGGGGTGAGCCAGCATCCTACCACTGTTATTCCCCCCTTGTGCCAAGTCTGGGTGCTGGAGCAGGAAGCTGAGAATCTACGTCACCTGAGCCAAACGCTCAAGCTCATTTTCCGTTCAAGTCACTTGCTTCATTTTGAAGTTGAATGAGATGGGGGTGGGGGACGGGGGCTGCACAGCTAAGAAGCTATGCAGAAAGCCACTGAGAAGCAGAGTAGATAGTCCTGCCTTCTCCCCGTGCAGAGAAGACAAGAATTAGAATTAGGACCCAGCAGAGCAGGGGGGCCCGGTGTGCACCTTGGCTCTCAGCCAGAGCTGTGGCATGGCCGCACCCTAGAAACGGGAGTGCACCAGACGTAGAAAAGACCTGTAAACAACGGCCCACTTTGATTCATCTCTGCCCAACTGGACT
Organism: Desmodus rotundus; assembly: GCF_022682495.2. Taxonomy (NCBI): domain Eukaryota; kingdom Metazoa; phylum Chordata; class Mammalia; order Chiroptera; family Phyllostomidae; genus Desmodus; species Desmodus rotundus. The sequence goes on along the minus strand of NW_026527153.1, from coordinate 121,857 downwards.
AAGGTGATCAGCCCCACTACATCTGCCTAGAAGAGGAAAGGAAAACCCTCTCTAAAGATGTCATCCATAGTCTCTACAATTTTTTATTTACCATACTGAGCAGTCAATGAAAAATTAGCAGCTATGCCAGGAGACAACACCAAATGACCAAAAAATAAGAGGGATAAACAGATGACAGAACCAGAATTACTGGTGACCCAGATACTAAAAACAAACAAATAAACAAACAAAAAACCCTGATAAAAATGTGCAAGAAGACAAAGAGAGAAATGGAGAAAATTAAAGATGAAGACTGTCACCAGATACTCAGTCTCTATAAAATAAAGGGAAATTGTAGACACAAAATATATAATAACTGGAATCAAGAAGCTCTGTGAATTACCAGGCAGGATAAACACAAAGAAAACTATCCTTAGGGAAGAGTATAGAAAACTGTTGAAAAATAGTAACACAGAAAAGCATACAGCAGTCACACGTGGAGAGAACATACCTTCAAAGGGGAAACAGAGAGAATGACAATGGATTTCTGAGACAGAAAAGACACTAGAAGACAGTGGAAAATCTTCTAAGTGTTGAAACACTATAGCTGACAACCTAGAAGTTTGTATCAGCTAATATATCACTCAAAAATGAGGGCCAAATAAGGGCATTTTGACAAACAAAAACACAGAATTAAATTTGTTGCCAAGAAGTGTACACAAAAATAAATACCAAAGGAAGTTGTTCAGATGGAAAGAAAATTATCTCAGACAAAAAAGAGAGGTGAAGAAATGAAAAATGACAAAAAGATATGTGTGAAATATACACACAAATGCTGACTATAGAAAAAACAACATTTAATAGCATTAAAAATATGTAAAATTAAAATGCATAAAAAATAATAAAAGGCAGGAAAGAAGTAAACAGACTCAAAGGGTAATAAAGTCCTTATATAGTCAGGGAAGTAATAAAAGCAATAATTTACATTAGAAAAGAATGCATCCTGTAATGCAGGATAACCACTGAAAGTATAGTAAAAGATTATATAACAAGCCAGTAGAATCATTGAAAAAAAACTTGATTAATCTAAAAGAACAGGAACAAAGATGAGATGGAAAATAAATAGAATAATAAGGTGATGTTTTCATACTACATCAATAATTACATTAAATGTAAGTGGATTAAAATTAAAAGACTAGATAAAGAAACAAGACCCACCTATGTAGAGCGAGCAAATAACACAACTTAAATAAGAGCAAGAAGAAGTGGAAAGTAGGGAACGAGCACTAACAAGCACTGCCTGAAGACTGGTGTATGTGTACCAATTCAGATGAAGAAAGCATTAGGGTAAGAAGCACCACTAGAAATAAAAAGGGATGTTTCATAATGACAAAGGGGCTAATATACAAAGAACACAGCAACGCCAGATCTGTGCGCACACAATACCTTAGCTTCAAAATATACTAAAACCGACAAAACTATAAGGAGAAATACACAAATTTACGATCACAGTGAGAAACTTGCCTCTTTCAATAACTAGGAAGAGCCAACAGACAAAAAAACAAAACAGTGAGGCTATATTAAGAACTGAATGAAGTAATTAACAAACCTGAATGAACATACTTAGAATACGTACCTCAATAATAATAAAACACATTCCTCTCAACATCTCCTGTATCAAAACTGCCCATATACTGGGCCATAAAGAAAACCTCAACAAATTTCAAACAGTTGAAATCATTCAGAGTATGTATCTAATCAGAGTAGAATTAGGCTAGAAGTAAAAAACAAAAAGATAACGAGAAAATTCTCAACTGTATCTATATACGTTTGAATAATCCATACACTTTTAAATGACTTGTAGGTCCAAAAAGAAATAGCAATGGAAATCATATCATATTTATATACCATTACAGACACTTGAGGAATGAACAACTTCTGACCATGAGAGAGTAACTGGTTCTGAACTAGTCATCGGAAATAATTTTAAAAAATTGTTACAAATTCTTTGACTCTTGTCCTAACAAGCACTGGGGTCCCCTCCCCTTGAGTCTGGGTAGACTCATGACCGATTAACCCAGCCAAGATTGGAACAGAAGTGACACTAGGTGACCTCTGAGACTAGACTGTAGAAGTCAGTGCAAAATCTTCCTTGCGATCTGCATTTTGAAGCCTTAGCCGCCACACGCAAAGCCTGACCGCTCTGAGGCCGCCATGCCACGTGGAGACCCAGGCCCCACTGAGTGAGCGCCATGGGCACCCTCAAAGACAGTCAGCTGCACTCTCCACCAACAACCAGCATCGATCACCCGCCACGAGTTGGCGGGGATGCCTAATCTAGTCAACTTCAAATAAGTACAACTGTGTGAGAGACCCCAAGGGCAAGCTGCTCAGCCACTGCCTTCCCAAATCCCTGACTCACAAAACCATGAGCAAAATACAACTGTTTAAGGTGGTAAGTTTTAGGACAATTTGTTATGCAGTAAGAGAACTGGAACACTCTCCCTCTGTAAACAATGATAAAATTGGACAAAATGTTGGAGGTATGCACACTCAGGCAGTGTTAAAACAGGCAGCACAAAACTGCAAAAAACTGCAGTCTCAGTCAAGAAGCTGAGAAGGCTTAGGGCTGAATGTGATTTCAACTCCTCGACAATTAAGGAGTAGTTACATTTATACAGCCCTAAAATTATTTCGGCCCTTTGAAGGCAACCGAGAGGCTGATGTGGCCCCTGGTGAAAATGAGTTTGACACCCTGCTCTAGAGTAAGACCTATGCTAGACCCTCCCTGACAGAGCGTAAGACCAAGTACCAGTGCAACCTGCAGGGACACAGCACTCAGGGGCTGGGTGCCGCTGAGTTAGACTTGGGAACCATCTTGGGCTCTTCACAGATTAGTATTATAAAAGAGCGTAAAACTAAGGCCCTCCAAGTTCAAGGTGATCAAACATAATTGAACTGTCTGCTAAAATTAGAATGAACACTCTTTAGAGGAACAAAACAGAATACAGACTATAATGTATTATGCACAAAGACTATTATTTAATCACAAATTTCCAAATATGCAAACAAGCAGGAAAATGTGATCAAGAAATATTCCATCCAGAGAAACCGAGACGGCCAAGATGTTAGCCTGTCAGCCATACCCGTCCTGGGTAGCTTACCCATACGAACCGACCGTGAGAAATACTAAGTGTCATTTATTTATTTATTTATAAAACTTGCCATCTTAACTATTTTAAGATTTCACTTATTTTTAGAGAGAGGGGAAGGGAAAGAGAAACAGAGAGAGAGAGAAACTTCAGTGTGTGGTTGCCTCTCACGCACCCCCCACTGGGGACCTGGCCTGCAACCCAGGCATGTGCCCTGACTGGGAATCAAACCAGTGACCCTTTGGTTCACAGGTCGGCACCCAGTCCACTAAGCCACACCAGCCTGTTTTAAATCAGCAAGTTCGGGGGAGACTTATGACACAAAATAGTAATTGAAACAGAAACTTGGTACCTGGGGTGCTGCCACATAAAAAATAAATAATGACAAAGCATGGCATTGTGTTTGGGATCAAGTGGTAAGTGGAAGCTGGAAGGACCATGAGGAGACTGGTAGGATTTCAGAAGCAACCCCACACCCAGCTGTCACTGCACACTAAGAAAGGGAACCCCACTGCTCTGAGGGCAGAAGGTACAGCAAGAGACAAGTTCTATCTGGAAATAGCTGTAGCTAATCTAAGAGCAACGTGCAACCCAAGGCATCTGGTGACTGGCACCTCATGGCCTTCGGCTGGCTTCGTATGGGGAGAGTCCTTCCTTGCACCCTCTGCCAAAGGCCTCAAGTGACAATAGGCTGACACTCTGTCCTCAAGAGCTCTCCTCCCAATCTTAACTCCAAGGGTCTCTCATCTCTCTAGAAGAGATTTTTCAAAGGAATGGTCTGGGGATCTGAATGGGAAAACAGAGGTAACAGAATGTTTCCTTGTTCCCCAATGTACAACCAATCCAAATATGGGAGAAATAAAAATAGAAGTAAAGACTCCAGCAAATTATTCCTGGAAACCTCAGAATCACTGAAGGGCCAGCGTTTCCCCTACCTGCCACTCAGCACCACAGGGAGTAAAGTGGTTCTGGAGGCTGGGGCAGCTTGATGTTACAGCCAGAGAGAGAGGCGTCGGAGCCATGTCAATCCACGCTGGGCTTCCTGCCCTTCTTAGGGTCTCCTATTGGCAGCCTCTCTCAAGAAGGCTAGACAGCACTCTCCTGGCATTTCCAGTGAGCCTGAGAGTGGAGAGTTAGAGAGGCAGACAGGACCTCTCATCCTCAAAGTAGAGATTTAAGAAGAAGAATGAAGAGAATAAGCCTTTTTGCAGCCTTGGGGGATTATGGTCCTGCCCACACAGAGCTCAGGCAGGTAAAGCCCCACATTGCTGTTCAAGTCACCCCCATTCTCCCTCCTGGAAATCCATTTTAAATGGTGGCAGAGGCAAGAATCCCATACAAAGTTTCCATAGTATGCAAACTCCACTAGGGTATCCACGATATATAAAAGGAAACCAGGAGGGTGAAGAGAAACACAAACCACTCATTCTACTTCTTTTATTTGAGAGGGGACTTGGGTACACACACTAAGGCGATAGTCCTCCAAATCTGTAGCTGTTATGACTGTTAACCCTACAGTAAAAGATAGTAAACTGGTCCTACGGACAAACAAGACGTGCTAGTAACCTCGGGGGAGGGGGAGATCAACAGAGCTCAGCTTACTTTTCCATTCTATTGATGAACACTGTGCAGCACAGATGCTACAAACCACACACAAAAAAAATAACACCACAAAAATTCCCATAAGGATTCAGTAGTTGAGAAAGGGCTGTGAATGAAGACTATGGTTTCTCAAGCGGAGCATCAGGCTTAGTAGCAGACATCACCCTGGGAAATGGAGAATGCTGCAGTACATACTTTCTTCCTCAGATGCATTTACACACAACTGAGACATTTAAACGACCCCTTCAGACTCTGGGCGATGCCAGGGATTCCTGATCTGAAAGCAGAGATCAGGATAAACTGAGGAGCAGAAGCTGTAGAGGGCAGGGCTCAGCTGTAGTTCCCGCACTCCAGCCTAAAGAGAGCACCATTTCACCTGTCACCTGTAATTGAAAAACAGTTTTTAAAAAGAGAGCATCATCTGAAGTCACGCCTTGGCAAAACAATAAACTTTTTTTGTACGCCACAGACCTGCTGAACTGTCTCATTAGTTGAAGCCTTAAATGTCAACTCTGAAGGCAAAAAAGCTGGAGTGTAAACTCTGGTCACGAAAGGCAGGTAAAGCCCTTTCCGGCAGGCCGTATTCAAAATAAGGCAGAAAGCCTCCTCTTTGGGGCCAGAGAAAACTTAAAGGAAGTAAGTACATATCTGGAAGCTTACTGCAGCTTTGCCTCCTGATGAGTGAAAAGAAAGGAACGAGGAGAAAAAGAGTGGCTGGAACATAAGTAATGTGGATGAAAGGGGCTCTGCAGTACATCTGTGACCTCACAGGGCAATCTGATCCTAAGTCCCTAACTGGCAAGAGCCTGACAGGCAGTCAGGCCAGGCCTGTGGAAGGTTTATCGTTGCCTTAAGCAAGCCCTGTTTACCCGCTGTTCCCTGCATGGAGGTTAACACACCTTTGTAACTATCTGCATTCCAATCATAGAGTTCCCTGCTTGCTTTCTCCCACCTCCATGTAATCTTGTTCCCTCCTTAATTCCAAATCCATAAAAGAAACTGCAAAACTGTCAGTCCCTGGAGCATTTGAGATCTTGCTTCTAGGCATGTCATCAGTCTGGCTCAAATAAACTCAGTAAACTCTTATAAGATTTTTCTACAGGTGTGGGTGTTTCTCACATCAACAGCACTGAGGACAAGTGGAACAGGGAAACTGAGAAAGAGAGTTAAACAGCCAAACAGTTCACAGCCATCTTAGTAAATTGCAAGATCCTGTCTTCCCTAACCTAGGACACTTAAGAGTAAATGGTTTAGACGGGGCCAGCTTGCTCAGTTGGCTGGAGTACCGTCCCCATAGGCCAAGGTTGGGAGTTCGATCTCTGGGGTCAGAGCACACACAAGAACCGACCAATGAATGCGTGAACAAGTAGAACAACAACGACAATAAAAGAGTAAATGGTATACACTTCTCCCCAACTGGAGGGTAAAGAGCTTAAATCACCTAGAGAGAGATACATAGCAGAAATCCAGTTAGTGCCATTGGTGCCAACCATACCCAAGGATGGATAAAGTTAAAGGAACAAATCTCATTTTGGTGCATCAGCATAAAACTGATGAATATTCTATTGAGATCTTCCCCAAAGAAGTCCCCTAAACTCACCTTTAAAACCCTCAAGACGAAGAAAAAGAAAATAAATAAATAAATAAATAAATAAATAAATAAATAAAACCCTCAAGGCAGACCGGTGTGAGCGCTCCTTCCCAGGAGCCTGCCTGCACCTTCCCCTTCCCTCTCACCTTCCCCCACAGGCATGCATCTCCTAAACTCTAAGGGACCCCATGAGACTTGCAGCCAGAGGAGCAGCGAGCAGCCACAGCTCACCCCGGGCTACCCCCAACCGTGTGCCCAAGGCCCCTTTCCCCTGACTGTCCAGTGAGCTCACCGCAGCCCCGCCTTGGCTCACTTCTTCCACACGACCTTTCTAGAGCCAAAGCAGCCCTGCCTAGTTGCTCTCCTGTTGCTTCTTCTGTCCTAAGCCCTTCCTTGTTTCATCCTTCTCAGCTTTAAAAAACATCGTGAAATCTTTCCTGCACAAAGTCAAGAACACAGACACCACCAGCCCGAGGCAGACCCGCGCCAGTAATGGTACAATGGTCTCTAAGCTGGAAGGGCAGTCGGCAGCGGCTCTCCCAGGATGCTGCACTCCAGGGTCTCCGTTCTCTAGACGCGTGCTATACTACGCTGCACTAGGTCACTGCCAAGGGAAAACCCTCCCTCCTCTTCACCTTCTCCCTCTCTTCAGGTTCAATCATGAGTTCTGTGGCTGAAAGAGGTACCCAAACACCCCTACTTCTCTCCAAACCACTGTATTACTGGGTCTGGATTCCCGTACCAGCCATTGCATGCCCCCCACCCCCGCTCCTTCTCGCTGCCCACGCCGCAGAAAGAGTGAGCTCTCTGACTCTGACCACATCACGTCTCCACCCACCCAGGATCTTTCAAAACACTTTAAATCTGTCCCTTCTGCCCTTAAGACAAAATTTGAAATGCTTAAGGCCTTTTCTGAGCTCCCAGGGGTCTCTGGCCTCGGTGGAGGCTATGTCCCTCTTTCCCCATCTCTTCATCTAACAGTTGCCGTGTCAGGTTCTAATGCCTTACTTCTAACTCACACCCTCTTTCAGGTCTCTGCTTAAAGGTTAGCCTCCAGAAGGCCTCTTCTAGGTTTTCCCGTTGTATTTCAGCGTGTGCTCAATAGGAAAAGCTTCAGTGCCTGTCAATACAGCTGTGGAGAGAAAGTTCATTGCTGCTGCTATCCCTCTTGGTATGCTCTCCGGGGAACTACCTTCGAACTTGGCACACCTGGCTTCTATACTCTAAATCGGACCAAAGACCACTCAAAGATTTCAAAAGATGATTCAGAAAAAACTTAAAACCTTCCCTTCAGGAGGCTTGTTGGGCATCTCTGAGGGCAGGGCAGGTGCTACGAGTGGTGCAGCTGCAGCTGCAGCACCAGGCCTGTGGGGAGCCCCTCCATTGCCAGCTGTGCCCCAGGCCGTCAGACAACTCCCATCACGAGCCCAGCTCCCAGAAACACTGGGGTCTGGTCTACCAGCACTGCTGGTTATTCTTCAGTTAGAGTTACTGGTAGTATAAACATTAACTCATTCGGGCCTCCAAACAGCCCTAGTGAGTCAATGACACTACAATTACTCCCAGTTTATAAATGAGGAAACCTGCCTCATAAAGCTACAAGTAGTGAAGACAGGATTTGAACCTGTCAACCAGGTGGCTGATCTGGCCCCAGAGCTCATGCTTATAGCCCACCCACTGCACACTCGCTTCTCTGCCCCCATCTCCCAGTTATGTGGTGAAAAGATAGATTCCAGAGACCAAGCACTCTGCCTTGGTTTACAACAAAGGCTACAGCAAAAATGAAACGCAGAGTGCTGGATCAATTAGAAAACCATATTGGGGGAAGAGGGGATGAAACTTGACTCCTATCTTATACCACACACAAATCAAGGTTGGGCAGCTCAGTTGGTTAGAGCGTCATCCTGATATGCCAGGGTTGTGGGTTCCATCTCAGGGCAGGGCACATACAAGAAGCAACCGATGAATGCACAACTAAGTGGAATGCACAACAAATCGGCATTTCTTTCTCTTTCTCTCCCCCCCCTTCCCCCTTCCTATCTTTCCCTAAAATCAGTGAAAAAAAAATCAATTCCAGATGGATCATAGACCTAAGTGAAGATGAAACATTAAAGTTTCTAGAAGGTAATAGAATAGCTTCATGCCCTTGGGGAAGACAAAGATTTCTTAAATACGGCATAAAAAGCACTAAACATAAAGGGAATAAATGATAAATTTGATTTCACTAAAATCTATTCATCAAAAATAGAATTTAAAGCAAGAGCATAAAATAGCAAAAAAACCACAATTAAGCAGGTGAAATTCCAAACAATATAGAAGGAAAAGACATGCATGTGCGTGTGTGTGTCTAACAAAAGACTCATTCAGACATAAAGAATTACTATAAATCCATGATAAATGGGTGGAAGAACATAAGAAAGTAAAAAAATGTATTCGGGCACGACAGGAAAGTACCAATGGTCATCAAAGCATATGGAAAAGGGCTCAACATCGCATGTAGTCAGGGAAACGCAAGTTAAACCCACAATCAGAAGCTCCCACTCCATGGATTATTGGAAAGGAGTGTTAAAGTTCCTACAAAGTCACTCTGAATAACTGAATCAATATATGACATGCTTTTCTGATACTGATTTACAAAACAATCATCTGTCCCAGCAGATTGTGCCACATAAAATAGACAAGAATGAAATGAAAAAGAGAAGGCCTGTATGTTCTACACAAATGTGCCCATCAAGCCAGTCTGTGTCCAGATCTGGTTTACCTAACTTAAACCAGGGCTTCTCAGACCTTCTCACTGAGAGGTCCTGAGTGCCCAGCAAGAGACTGGATCTGAAGCTGAGCTAGCAGAAAATACTGAGCCAGAAACACCACTGCATGAGGAAAGCCAATTCCAGAGGCACCAAGTTTTGAACCTCTACCTCTAATGACAGACCCCAAAAGTTCTGACACCCAACTCTGTCCATTCCAAAAGAATGGAGAAAGCCCAGCGGAGACGTAAAGAGGAATAAAAACAAAAACAAAACCCCAGGGGAATGAAAAACCAAAGCCAAAATTTTTCACAGCATGCCATGGTTCCCCTAATCTGTTATAAAAATAAAACACTGTCTTCATCCCACTTTTTTTAAAAGTCAAAGTCATAGTGCTTTGATGTTTGGAATAGCCAACAGCCAAAGCCTCCCTGCTCTATCACAGCCAGTTCTCAGACTGATGTCCCACCAGTCAACACTCAAAGGTCAAGGGGAGACAACACCCCAATCTAAAGTAGCAAAGCTAGGAATACCTTTATCTCCCTCTTCCCACCTTGGTAAAGGTTTCCTCACCCTCTCAGGCTTCACCTATTCTGTCTTCAACCTGCCCCACGTATCCAATAAGCCACCAAGTCCCATAAAGATAATCAAGTAGGAGAAAGTGTGCCAAAATGCTTGTGAAGGGACAGAGCTAGTATTTAGAGGGAAATTTATAGTTTTAGATGCTTATATTGGGGGGCAGGGGAGGAAGCCTAATGAGCTAATAAGCACATTCTTAAGAATTTTGATGGTAATACAAAATAAACCCAAAAGAAGTAGAAAGAGGAATATAGTAAAGTAGATATTGTTTTTTAAAGATTTTATTTATTTATTTTTAGAGAGAGGGGAAGGGAGGGAGAAAGAGAGGGAGAGAAACATCAATGTATGGATGCCTCTCTCGTGCCTCCAACTGGGGACCTGGTCCATGGCCCAGGCATGTGCCCTGACTGGGAAACAAACCAGAGACCTTTTGGTTCGCAGGCTGGCACTCGATCCACTGAGCCACACCAGCCAGGGCAGTACAGTAGATATTAAAAGAGAACAAAAAAAAATCAAAAGGGGATCACCAAAGCCAAAGGACAGTTCTTTGAAAAGGTTAATAAGATTGTTCCGATGTTTCTGTAAACTCTGACAAAGTGATATAACAGTGAGCTATTGTTATCCAGTAGAGGAAACTTCAAATAAAAAGCCTTGAGGTAATAGTTTCCTTTTGGAAAGGGCTTCTCAAGCTCAGCGCTACTGACATTTTGGGCTGGATAACTGTGTGTAGGAGGGGTTTTCCACGCAATGCAGGATGTTTAGCAACGTCCCTGGTCTCTACCCACAAGGCGCCAGGAGCATACCCTCCCCCCACCCCTTAGGAGTCCTGATAACCAACTGTCTTCAGATACTGTAAACTGTCCCCCAGGAGGCACAAGCATGCCAGGTTCAGAACCACTGCTCAAAGGAAACCAAAGGGCCACTTCACAGCACACCAACTAAGACCAGATTATTCACAGCTATTTTTCATGTAAGAGTAGCTGGTTAGTGAGACTCTCTCCTATTGCTTCTTTTATCCTAGGCCCTTCCCGTTTCACTGTCCTCATTTTTAGTAAATGTACTCGGAAGGAAGGAAGGAAGGGGGGAAGGAGGGAGGGAGGGGGAGGAAGAGAGAAAGACAGAGAGAGAGAGAGAGGGAGAGAGGGAGAAGGGGAGAGAGAGAGAGAGAGAGAGAAGCTGGCTGCTCTGCCTGTGAGGACTGCAGGATGACCAGTGGCCAAGGGCAAGATGGAAGAACCAGGCAGGCTGTCTCAGATGCCCCAGCAAAGCTGCACAGCGTGTTCACGATGAGAGGACCACAAACGCTGCAAGAGCTAAAACCGGGGCAGAGCGGCCATGAGTAACAGAAGTACCACTTATATTGGGGGGGCGGGGGGTAGTGCACAGCTCTAAAACTATAGTGAAATGTAAAAATGGTCCTTGAATCAAACCCCAAGAAGTTAAACACCCTAGCAGAGCAAAGGAAAAAGAGAGTACCTATGGAACAACTTTTATCACTCCACACTTCATAAGCAATGAAAAGACATCATTTGAATTTTTAAAAAATTATTTCTCCTGAGAATTGTACAAATATTCTTTTTAAAACATTCCAATGACACAGCTACACTATTTTGAGACAAATCGCAATTAAATCCTCACCACTTCTAAATAAATAATAGTAAAGTCCCCAGAAGCATATAATTTTTGAAAAATTAAGAACGTAACAAAGAGAAAAGGATTCCAAGAAACCAAGTGGGAAGAAAACAAGATATATATAAAAGCTGTCCAGAAAAAGTCCAGCCATTGTTAATAATATAACAAGAACCATTTACGTGACACTGGTGTAACCTGGCAGCCAAGGCGAGTGGACTGGAGTGCGTGTGTGTGAACAATGACGACTTCGCTGCACTAGTCAGTGGGGATGGTAGACATCATTGAGTGAGCGTGTGTACTGTGTGGCCAACACATTCAAAGTGATTGAGCGAGTAGAGCAACAGATCTGCATCGAGTTTTTCATTAAGCCTGAACATTCCTCCACGGAAACTATTTGGATGACTCAGAAGGCCGCAGCTACAAGCAACTGGAGATTGGCAGCTTCATCACAACCTGCCTGCTCACGCATCACATCTCATGCAGAGTTTTTGGCAAACATCAAATCACCCAGGTGACTCAGACCCCCTAACAGCCCAGATTTGGTGCCCTGTGACTTCTGGCTTTTCCCCAAACTAAAATCACCTTTGAGAGGGAAGAGACTTCAGACCATCAGTGAGATTCTGGAAAATATGACAGGGCAACTGATGGTGACTGGGAGAACTGTGTGAGGTCCCAGAGTGCCTACTTTGAAGGGGACTGAGGCGTCATTGTCCTATGTACCGTGTTTCTTATATCATCTTCAATAAATGTCTCTATTTTTAATATTACATGGTTGGGTTTCTGGATAGAACATATATCCACTATACTTACCAGCAGCACCACCTAAAATCCAATCTAAACCTGACAAGAGTTCTAGGGGTATGTGAAAATGTAACTCTCAGAATCCAAATGATAAAAAACCAAAAGTGATAAAAAATGATGCAGATAACCAAGGGACTCTAACACCATCTCAGGAACTATGAGAGCCAAGCAAGACAGTCTACTAGTGCCCGTCACATCACTACCTCCCCTTATTTCTCCTCACTCTACTTTATAGGAAGGAAGTACAGCAGCAGCTGAGGGCAAACACCAATGGAATAAGCTAGCAGTGAACAGCAAAAGATGCTGTCAGGAAAAAAAAAAAACCCCAGTGATATGGTAATTTCCCTGCCAGAGATGAAGTGGAAATGGGGAGAGACTTTTAGACAGTCTAAATGAGGGAAGGCTGATCCCTGAACCACATGGCAGCTGCTAGGAGAAAGGAGAACCGCAAACAGTTGTGTCGGCAAAGGAAGAGGACCAATGTTCATTTTCCTGGAACCTGAAGACCGGCAGGTGCCCATTTTCCTAAGCTCCTTCAGGTGCAAGTGGTGACAATGTAATGCAATGTGCCATTCCACTAGAGTGGTCTGTTAGAAAGAACCAAAAACTTTATTGCTTCATCAATAGGAAGCTTACAAACAATTAGATCCTATGCCATGAAGGGCGAGAATTGAGAAGCCCTGTGCCTGGCCACATGACCTCATGTGCGACTGAAGATAAAAAGTAAAAGTCCAATGCCACCTCAACAAGTTGGGGCAAAGGAAGGGATGAGCCGAGCAAACCAATCAGGAGCGCCGAGGGGCTACCAGCTATGGAGGTGCAGTGCTCTTCCAGGAGGAGCACCATACAGGCACAGGAAGGGACCGGGAGGCACAGCAGCACTGCAGGAGCTGCACCGAGCCTTCTGCAGGTGTGGGCCCATCGGAGACTCTCTCCCCAGGGAATCCCCTCCTGTCCACATGAGGAGAACTCTGAGTGTAATTTCAGGAAACTCACACGCCAGTCACTGTTACCCCCAGGCTCATCTGTGACCACCTTGTAGGCCCATGGCCCTGGACCACCAAGTGTGGTCACAGGGACTCTGCCACTGACTACTACATGACTTGGGCAATTGGGCCCCACTCTCCGATCTTGGGGCCTGCGTCTGCATGTTTGTCAAAGAGCTAAATAAATGCTAAAGGTCCTTCCAGCACTAAAGTGAGGCTTATACAGAACCACCCATTTCCTAAGAAGGAACACATGAGTTCACTGTTGCTGTGTTTCCAATTCGTCTTCTCACGACAGAGACCTAAGAAATCCAACTGGAAACACCATGCTCAACCAGCCAAAATTCCATTAGAAGCTAAATGGTTGCCTTAAAGATAAGGCAACCTCTGTCACGCACTAGAGCCACTCACCATCCAGCAGGTCTTCCTCATCATCCCTGCTGTGCTCCTCCACTGCCACCTCCTCCTCCTCCTCCTCCTCTTCCGCATCCTCCAGCTCCACGTCCGGGTCCAGGTCTGGATCGCTCCCTGAGGCGGATTCGTCTGACATGGCTCCCAGAGGTCCTCAGTGGGCATTACCGACTCATGGTCCACTACAGGGGTCCTGGAAGGGGGACAAGAAGCATCAGAATCAGCAAGGGCTTCACTGAGGGGCATGAATCTTTCAAAGAGAAAATGCTTTGGGTGAATTCCCTGGAACCTAAGTAGGGCAAGCTAACCAAACCCAATTTCAACCTTCCCCACAAGGCCACTGGCCCTGAGCTATGTTTTGGTGACTATCTCTCCCCACCTGAGAATTCCCATTTTTTTCATTCCTTCAAGCATAAACTGTTCCCTGAGTACCAGCTCTCTCTATCTATGTATACCTGTACATATACACACACACACACGGCTATTTTATATGGGGGAAGTCAGGGAAGTTAACGCTGAACAGAGGCCAGAAGGACAGTGTTCTAACAAGCAGAGTGGGCAGCAAGGGCCAAGCCCTGGAATGGGAGTAACTGGGAGTGCTTGGGAAACAGGGAGTGGGTCCTGCCCAGGACAGGTGAGGTCCTGCCTTGGAGCTCAAAGACAGTCCACTCTCCAATCACCTAAAGGAAGGGCTTCCAGCAGGCAGCTGGCTATTCACCACACTGTTGTCCTCCGAAGCACATGGGTGCCTCAGGCTCCCCACGGCTCAGAATGGCCCTGTGCACATCTCTGCTCTCAGGCTCTGTTCTACCTCTTGGCCCAGTTCCAGCTCCATTACTTCCAAGAAGCCTTTGACAACTGCCCTGTACTTCTGGGATCATAGTCCCTCTTTTGAACTCCATCAGCCATGCTGACCATGTGGACCTTCACTGAAGGCTTCATATGGGCCACCTGGCAAAGTGGTTTGCTTTCTTTGGTTTCATACCTCCTGGCCCAACAGTAAACCCCCAAGGGCATAGATTTAGCTGGAGCTAGAAGCGTGTTCTATTCAGATTAATCATTCATCCATTCATTCACTCGCATTCGCTTGCTCATTTGCCAGCTTGCTCTTTTATGTGTAATATGTGCAGGCACCATGCATGACTATCGTCTGCCTGTTTCTCTCTCTACTTCACTATTAGCTATAAAGGTCATTTCTTCTTGAGGGAAAAAAAAACAAACCAGGGTAAAGAGAAAGCTAGATGGCCCTGGCCGTGTAGCTCAGTTGGTTAGTGTTGTCCTCATACACCAAGGTTGAGGGTTTGCTCCCTGGTCAGGACACATACAGGAATCAACCAACAAATGTATAAATAAGTGGAACAACAAATCAATGTCTTTCTCTCCAATCAATTAATCAATAATAATTTTTAAAAAGCTAGGTGGATTGCTCTGTGATAAAGGAAATATAGCAAAATGTTAACATTAACATAAAAACTCACTGACCAGTTCTTTTAATTTTTCTATATATTTCAAAATTTTCAAAATACAAATGTGGGGGAGAAACAGAAGGGAATAATCTTTTACAAGACAAACTGCTGCAGACAACCACATCAACAATGAGGTCATCCTAATATTCCTCCCATTTCCCAAAATAAAAAGTGAAACACAAGTCTCTAATTAGTCAACACAAAATACTATTTCAGAACTGAAGTCTCTTATTAAGGCGCAGACACAATTTGAAAGAGAACTTCTATAATATGTTCTCCTGAACAGAAAGAGAAACAAAATGAAGGAAGTTGGCTCCTTCAGAGCTTTGGTAAAAGGCGAAAGATTTGTAGGATCTGAAGAGAAACCAGAGTATTCCTTCAGAGCTCTGGGGAAGGAGAACTTAAGTTTAAGACTGCTCAGTTTAAAGCCACAGGGGACCATGAGTGTGCATGTCCCCAAAGGGTCATGAACTTAGCCTCTCAAAACAACTAAAGCAAATAACAGCTGTGAAATAATTTAAATTTTAGCATTAATACCATACTTCCCAAAACACCTACAAAGGGCACTAAGGCACAGGGAAAGGAGGTGATCCATGAATACACATTAACAGAACTCACGCTGAGCTGCGATTCACCGAGTGACAAAGTGGGTTTCAGATCTCTGAAGCAACAACTCTCTTTCGTTCTTAGCTCATTAGGTTTTAGAAGGGAAGTAGTAAATCAATTAGATATCAACAGCTTTGAAAGTGAGATTTTTTCCTGAGCATTAGTATGATAATTCATCAGTAACTCCTCTGTTAGGAAGCCAGTGCCTGTAATCAGCATAACCCCTGTTCGTCCTAGACGGCTTTGAGATGAGTGTTTTGCTTACAGTGTGCTTGGCTGATTATGGAGTGGCTTTTAGAGACCAGTTTTTAATTAGCAAGTACCTCTAGGTAATCTGAATGCCTGTTATTTTAGAGAAGAAATTGTGTAGCGGTGGAAAAATGTCCATCAGCTTGAGGTGAGCGGTAACAAGGAAAAGCTTTCTATAAACCCCCAGCTAACAAACACCTTCAAAACCTCAGCCCCAAGCTCTGGCCAGAAGCAAACATCAAGTAAACATGTAACAATCACACGTGCTGCTAGAATGGGAGAGACATTGGTGCAACCCCCACTCAAAATGTTGTAACAACTGAGGACACTTTAAAATCGCACCCAGGCCTTCAGATGCCCATGACAGAGAAGCTGGGAAGTGATGAACTGTTTAAGCCCCACGGAATTTGGCTTTGCTCTCTCCTCCCCTTCCATGAGCCACTAAGTTTCTGTACAGAGGTGACACAATGAACTCTCTTCTCAGCTGTTTAGAACCATAGCAACTACTTAAGAGGCAAGTTTTGCCATTACTGATCTCCTTAAAAAAGCAGAAAAGGGAAGATGGCAGGGGAAAGATGATTCTGGGGGTAGCAGCACAATCTGTTACACTCTGCCTCTGAGGGGTTCCAACCCCCCACACAGACACTTCCATGTGGGCACAGCTTTTCAGAACAGAGGGAAGGCAGCCGGATTCGAGAGGTGGGGAAAGAAACTGAAGAAGAGACAAATAAGTGGAAGCACATACCATGTTCGTGGATAGGAAGAATTAACATCATTAAAATGTCCATACTACCCAAAACAACCTATCGATTCAAAGCAATTCCTATCAAGATATCAATGGCATATTTCACTTAACTAGAAGAAATATTCCAAAAATTTATATGGAACCACAAAAGACCCGAGAGCCACAGCAATACTGAGAAAGAAGAACAAAGTTGAGGGCATCATGCTACCTGACATCAAACTGTACTACACGGCCACAGTAATCGGAAACAGCGTGGCACTGGCATAAGAACAGGCATATGCATCAATGGGACAGAATAGAGAGCCCAGAAATAATTAACACTTGACAAAGAAGGCAAGAACATACAATGGGCTAAGACAATATTCAATAAACGCTGCTGGGAAAATTGGACAGATACGTGCAAAAAAATGAAACTAGATCACCTCCTTACACCCCATACAAGAATAAACTCAAAATGGATTAGACTCACTCATTAGAGACTTAAATGTTTAGACTCAAAACCATAAAAATCCTAAAAGAAAACATAACAGTAAAACCTCGGACATTTCTCATAGCAATATTTTTTCTGATATATCTTCTCAGGCAAGGGAAACAAAAGAAAAGACAAATAAATGGGACTACATCAAACTAAAAAGATTTTGTACAGCAAAGGAAACCGTCGGCAAAATGAGAAGACAACCCACTAAATGAGAGAACATATTCACCAATGATCCATCTGATAAGGGGTTAATATCCTAATTTATAAAGAAGTTATATGACTCAACACCAAAAAGCACAAATAATCCAATTTAAAAATGGCAAAGGACCTACCATATTTTGCTGTGTTGGGGATTTTGCGTATTTTGCAGTGGTGGGGGAAATAGAAGAGGGTAAAGTGGGGTACACGGGGATGGAAGCAGACTTGACTTGGGGTGGTGAACACACAATACAATATAAATATAAAGATGACGTACTGTAGAACTGTACACCTGAAACCTGTAAAATTTTATTAACCAATGTCACCCCAATAAATTCAATTATTTTTTAAAAAAAGCTGAAAGTACAAACTCCCTGAGATCAGGGCCATGTCTTACACTAAGTCTGCAGGTCCCACACTACAGTACATGGAAAATGTGTTCAATAAATACACACAGGATGGCGGGGGGGGAGGGAGAAATTAGCTCTTAGAATTGTTAAACAGACATGATTGTATTTCCTGATTTTGAGAATTATTCTATGGTTATATAAGAAAATGTCCTTAGGAAATACACAATACAGTCTTTAGTGGTAAAAAATAAATAATCTTCTAAAAGATAGTTAACAAGGAAGAGAATATAATTATCTGTTCCTAGTTCTCTAAAGATTTAAACACTTAAGGAGTACAAAAATATCTTATTTCAAGGTACAGACTTGAAACATTTCTCTTTGGCTACTTAGTAACAAATTAGTAACAAACTTTGTTTACTTTAGAACTTAATAATTTAGGGTTAAAAAGGCTAATTAAGCATCCCAGCATGCCCATGTGCAGACAGGCTGTCCTCCTGCTGGGGGCCAGGCCTCCCACTCTTCCCCTGGGCCCAGCAGGGACTGGAATAGTCTCCGAGGCAGGTCTCACTTGGGTTCCCTCTGGACCGTACCAGGTCTGATCAAAGCCATAAACAAACAGCACCCCACAGGCAGGTAGAAATTAGACTCGCCAGCTCGCCCTCCCTTCTTTGTGTAGATGTGGCCCAGTTCTGAACAGTCTTCTAAGGAGACTTATGTAATCTATCCTAGATTACACGTCTCACTGTTCTTTTATGGCCCAGGTTATTCAACCTGGGCCTAGTACTTGGGCTCTCAGACACACACTTCAGCACTGTATCTATAGAAGTAAGTAGCTTAAGACCCACACCACTGAACCAATCAGAGTTACTTAAGTAACCTCGCCCTGGAAGTCTCTCTTGTAGTCTAACGCTGGACATAAATAATAAAGAAAACAATGACATTTGAATATTAGCAAAGGTAAGTGGGAAAGAAAGTATGTACTTGACCCAAAGCCAATATAGTGAAGTAGAAAAAGACTTCTTTCAAACTAATACTCCTGTAACTTCTCTGGGGAAAAGCATATGGAGTCTGGACAAAACTCAGGCTATAGATTTTGCAAGTAAGAAGAGAACCCGCAGGAAAACCTCATTTCTGTAAACAGATAATACAGGATGTTAACCCTTGGGAGGAAGGGTCACCTGTCAAAGACTGGAACAGGGCCTATGTGTGTGCCACAGATAAATTAAAATGCTATTGCATGGAGACAAGGCCAAATTTTATTACACTAAGTGGGAGGTACAGAGACCAAAATAATTCACACAGGGACTTTAGGGCCAGGAGATATAGTCATGGTAGAGGGGACGAAAGGCAAAGGCTGAGATGAAGCAAAAGCTTGAAGAAATATTCTAAAGAAAAAAGCGTTATGGTTATTTTGGAGAAAGAAGGGCCAAAGGAAGAGGCAGCAAGGCTAGTGACTACTTAGTGCAGAGCCTTAGTACTTTCTGAGATGCAGAGGCCGTGCGTTTTGATCACAAAAGCAAACAGCAGACTAGAGGAAAACGCCTTTCCCTGGATAAAGCAATCCTTACATTCAGTGTGAGACACTGAAAGCGTTCCCTTTAAATTCAGTAACAGGCCACGGCTGCCTGCTCTCAATATGTCTATCAACATCAAGTTACAGAGTCTAACCAGCAAATAAGATACACACACACACAAAACAAAAGAGCTGGAAGAAAGAAAACTGTCAATAGTCAAGGATTATGTGATTTCAATACAGAAAATCTACAGGCAAACTGTTAGCAATACAGGAGAGCTCAGTAAGGTGATTAAAGATCAATATAGAAAAATCAATTTTATTTCTTACATGCATTCAACACCCATTCAGAAAGTGTAATTTTAAAAACATCATTTATAATAGCAGCAATAAGCATATGGTATCTAATGATAAAACTAGGGAAAGATATGTAAGACCCTTGTGGGGAAAAAAGCATAACACTACACTTAGACATTAAAATAGACCTAAATACTCAGAGAGATGTGATGTTTATAAATGGGAGAGGCTATTACAAAATCGATTTTTGCCCTGGTCAAGTGGCTCAATTGGTTGGAGTATTATCTCATGCACCAAAAGGTTATGGGTTCAATCCCCAGTCAGGGCACATACCTAGATTGTGGGTTCAGTCCCTGGTTGGGGCACATATAGGAGGCAGCTTATCGATGTTTCTTTCTCACATCAGCGTTTCTCTACCCTGAAGATATGAAGATATATTCATTGATTTATTCATAAATCAATGAATATATCTTCGGGTGAGTGTTAAAAAAAGCAAAGTCAATTTTCCCCATAAACTCAATATACTCCTGATCAAAATCCAAAGGCACCAAATGTGTAAACTGTAAAGGGAAGGTCGATAATTTTCACTGAGTCAAATACGAAGATGTTTACACAAGAAAATACCACGAAGCAAAGACAAACCACAGTTGGGGAGCTGTCTGCAAGCATAGAGCCAGTAAAAGAACTGGCATCCACCGTTCTGAGAAACTCTTAAAAACCAGTAGGAAAAAAAAAGAAAAACCTAGTAGAAAACTAATCAAAAGACATGACTAAGTAACTCTTAGAAGAGGAAATCCAAATGAACCAAAAGCACTTCACACACATTAGATGCAGTTTTCACGAAGTCTGACGGTACAAGCGCTGCAGAG
Source organism: Desmodus rotundus (assembly GCF_022682495.2). NCBI lineage: Eukaryota > Metazoa > Chordata > Mammalia > Chiroptera > Phyllostomidae > Desmodus > Desmodus rotundus. The sequence goes on along the minus strand of NW_026527153.1, from coordinate 101,606 downwards.
GCTGCTGACCGAGGGGGTTCTTACCAACAACGGCGGGGGGCAGGGGGGGGGGATGCAAACCGGTACTTCGAATAATTGGGACTACCTAGCCTGGTTAAAGATGCCATGGCCTGCGATTCAGAATTTACTCTTAGAGAAATTCTAGAATGGGTATACAAAGAAATTTTGAATTTTCATTATGTCATCGTAAGGATCAGTGAAAAATAAAAAGCAATCTAAAATGTTCATTAATAAGAAAATGCACAAATATATTACAGTCCACTCATTCAATGGAATATTACACAACTTTAAATAAATGAACTAGAGTATAACATAAATCAACATGGATAAACTTCAATGACATAGCGGTCAGTGAAAAGAAGTTGCAGAAAGATAAACACAAGACGATAACCATTTATGTAAACTTTAAAAATACAGAACACAGCACTCAATGTCATAAGGAAACATACATGTAGTAAAAGTAACATGCATGGCAATCACATGATTCAGAATAGTGTACCTCTTGGGGGGAGGGACGAAAATGGATTGGGAAGTTAAATATCTTCAATCTGTAATTTTTTTAATGCTCACCTGAGGATGTGTTTATTAATTTTAGAGAGAGGAGAAGGTGGGGGAGAGAGAGGAACATTGATCAGTTGCCTCCTGTACACGTCCTGACTAGGGATCAAACCCACAACCTAGGCACACACCCTGACCAGGGATCAAACCTGCAACCTTCTGGTGCACAGGATGACGTTCCAACCAACTGAGCCACCCAGCCAGGGCCTGTTATTTATTTATTTATTTATTTAAATATAAATATGTGAAGCAAAATTGTGGTATAATGTTGAGATATAACAAAGCTGTAGGGGCATAACCATGTATTTGTTATATTATCCTGAATACTTTTCTATGTGGTCAAAATAAACAATAAACAACCCCTATCCAAAATAGTAAATAAGGGTTATAAAAGGCAGCTACACCCCAGAAAATTTTTTTTTGGAATTAAAAATTAGTTCCAAAAAAGAGCAGTCCCAGCTCTGCAGTGGGAACTGGGTAAGTGGTGTCCACATAGCCTTCCAGCAGTAATGGGCCACACACCAGCCTGTGCGTCATGCAGGACACAAGCTGTGGCACTGGGACCCGCTACTTTTCACAAGTCCCGTCCTTCTTACAATGCTCACACTAGTTCCAACTGGGTTAAAAGGTAACTTTTTTTTAAAGTAACAGAACCAACATTTGATGGACATAAACTCACTGGAGGAAGAACATTCGTGCAGGGATGTAACAGAAGGACAGCAGGCTCCCCCTGCTTGAGCTGCAGCCTGTGCTGGACAGCTGGAACCAGCCCTGGGGAAGGACAGTCACCTCCCCAGGGAGCTGACTGTGCTGCTGCCTCAAAGACTCTTTCCTTAAAAACAAGAGAAGTGGGGTCCATGAACTGGTGTTAAGCAACAAAAGGTCCTAATCTCAACCAGACAAGAATCTGAGACTGAGGAGGTTTAATATGTTCCTGAAGCTCAATCCTGGCAATGTACGAGGTCTGTCTGGAAAAGTCCAACCATGGTTAATGTAACAAGAACAGTGTGCATGACACCGATGTAACCTGGCAGCCAAGGAGAGAGGACTGGAACGCATAAGCGTGGACAATGACGACTTCACCATACTGGTCAGTGGGGGCTGTAGACGTCATTGAGTGAGCGTGTGTAATATGTGGCCGTCACATTCAAAATGACTGAGCGAGTAGAGCAATGAGTCTGCATCAAACTTTGTGTTAAGCTTGAACATTCCTCCACAGAAACTATTGGGATGATTCAGAAGGTCGCAGCTATGGGCAACTGGTGATCAGCAGCTCCATCAGAACAATGGGCTGCTCACATATCACGTCTCGTGCAGAGTTTTGTGGTGAAACATCAAATCACACAGGTGACTCAGCCCCCCTACAGCCCAGATTTGGCACCCTACAACTTCTGGCTTTTCCCAAAACTAAAATTGCCTTTGATAGGGAAGAGATTTCAGACCATCAGTGAGATTCTGGAAAATACAACAGGGCAGCTGATGGCCACTGGGAGAACTGTGTGAGGTCCCAAGGTCCCTACTTTGAAGGGGACTGAGGTGTCATTGCCCTATGTACACTGTTTCTTGTATTTTGTATCTTCTTCAATAAATGTCTCTATTTTTCATAGTCCATGGCTGCATACCTTCTGGACAGACCTCGCATGTAGGCTTCCCAGAGACTGGCATGTAGACTGGGGGGTGCACAGGAGTGCGAAAGCTGCTTTGTTCTCATCACTAGATACTGCCTTCAGGAGATCATCACCTCTACTCTCATCAGCTAAGTGGGGAGAAATAAAGCTTTGCCATTTGGCCTTGTAGAGAGAAATCGAACACATGATCCTCACTGCAGAAGACTGGAGAGGGGGCGGGACGAGTTCAGATAGGGAACTCTATGAACAATGACTCAGAGACAAGAAAGAGCAGGATGTGTTTAAGGGAATCCAGGAAGTCTATATTCCTGAAGCACAAAGCAGGAAGGACAGGGGAAGAGTAGAAAATAAGCGTGAGAAGTAACAGGGTCAAGATTGTGGAGCACCCTGGATGCAGACTAGGGAGACCGGTCTCATCCAACCAGGAAGGTCAGAGTGACAGGACCAGACCTGTCTTTTACAGAGACCGCTCTGCACCAGTGGATGTTGGGTAGAAGTGCAGGGATGTGCCATGTCAAACTGAGAACAGATTCCAGCTCGTTGTTCAGTGTAACTTTGGTAACTCAATCTCTCTCAGCCAGTTTCCTTACCTGTAAAATGGAGGTAACCCCCTACCTTCAAAGATTATGAAGAGGATCAAGTAGTAAATGAGTATAAACATAAACCGTACTATGAAGACACACAGATCAGTAGTTAGTACATTGTAAGTACTGAAAACATGGTCTGAAAGAAAACTTTGCTGTAATAAATGCAGCAGATGGAATAAGAGAAGACAGGAAACAGTAGCCAACTAACAAGCCAGAGGAAAGGCCAGATCTGAGAACTACTTAGAAGGAAAACAAACAGGGCTAGTGAAGAACTGTTCCCCGAGCCCCAGTGAGAGAGCAAAAGACACAGGAGTTTCTCTTCCAGGTTTCCCTCGGCAGGGCCGAGGGTGCTGCTGTCGCCTCCTCTTCAGACGGCAGCCCAGACTGGAGACCAGATGCCACGTGGAACACACCTTTTACTGCCAGCACAGCTGAAGAGGCAGCAAGTGTATGGCAGAGGGAGAGGTCTTTGGTGGCAGAAGACCCAGGTGAACGGCACCACTTAACTGGAGCAAATCACTCACCCGCTCCCCATCTGGGTGACACCTGCACTTCAGGTGCTGCAAGGGCTCACGCAACACATGACCTGGCAACACCATGAGCACTCAACGTGGCACAACACAACAAGTCCCATGCAGATGCGAGATTCACTTTACAGGGCCTCTCCTGGAAACACGACAGCCTCGTCAGAGCCTCAGCCCGTCTGGAAGCCCTGGGGGCCTAGATGGCCCAGTACACACCTGTGTGTGGGTCCCCAGGTACCTGATGTTCCGTGTAGGGAGGGCCTGTCTCCACTTCCGGCACGGGCATCACATCTTTCACTGTAATACGCACTATCTGGTTCCTAAACAAACAAAACTGGTTTCGGGGAGCTCATCTCTGGAGATGGCAGCTGGGAGACTGTATAGTTTTACCCAAAAGTTAAGTAAAAAGTTGGCCCCAAGCCCAGAAAAGAGGCATTCCTCCCAGACAAAACTGGATACACCAAGTATACAAACAATGAGTGGATCAAACAGTACGGAGGGAAGAACACAGAGACAGCCAGAACAACCCACACTGAAAGGCCCTCCCTCCCACAGTCCAGAAGGGCACCAAGTAGGGCTCTGGAATGCCTGGGGTCAGATCTGAAGAGTTGGGTGGGGCAAAAGTTAACCAAGTGTAAGACACCGAAGTTGCTAAATGAAAAATACCTGGGACATAGATATTCCCCCTGTGAAGCCAGAGAGGTAAGGATTATGGAAGCAGTAAGAACCAAATGCTCTACCCACATTAAGATTCATGACTCCTTATGAGAGATTAGGCAGCTAGAGACATAACTTGGGGAAGGAAGAGTATCAGTGGGGACAAAGTATAAACATATTAAATGTGAAAAGTAAGTTTCCACTTCAACAGTTTATTTTATTGACACTGCTGTTTCAAATTTGATTTCTCAAAGGAATGTACTGATTGTATATTTCACAAGACATTCTTTGCTAGTTTCACTTATGAAATAGTAAGAGAAGTGAATCTTCAAGGGACAAAAACTTGCCAAAATGCCCTCAAAATGGAATTGTTCTTTAAGATACTGCCATAACACAAAGTTTTGATTTTTTTAATCAAACTTTCCTCTAAACATATAAAATAGTTTTTTTTAAAACATTTAATCTGAAATACCCACTGCAGGGTCAATAGGTGAAAAGCAAGTTACAGGGATCATCTGACAGACCAGACCAGGTCACAGGTCCCTGATGAAGGGATTTGGTCTGAGAGCACCATTTGAGCCAACTGGTGAATCTAATTTGCCCTTATCAGAGCTTGCAAACAGACCTGGTGAAGTTCATGAACAAATCCACCAACATGCGAGACAGATGACTCTGCCGAAGATGCTTCTGACCTATTAGAGAAAGAAGAGCTTTCCTCAGAATATAAAATAGACAAAGTAGAGCAAATTTTAGGGGAAGATTTTTAAGACCTTTTTTTTTCAATATAATGCTGTATAAAAAGCACAAAAAACTTAATATTTAGATCTAATTTTTAAAAATAAAATCAAACAAATGTTAAGTATTTATACATAGAAAAAATGCAAGAAGGAAATGGACCAAAAGGTTAACTGTTTTTTATCTCTGGGTGGAAGTTTACCAAAATAGTTATTATTTTCATCTTCATTCTTTTGTTTTACAATAAATAAATATGACTTTATAATTGTAAAATCAGCATTTTATCTCTATAATTGTAAAATCAGCCACCAGGGAACAAATCCTGCTTGGCCTCATCCCCATCCTTAGCGGCACCATATTTTTTGGGCTGTGACTGCCCCTCTCCAAATCCATATCCAGTGACCGACCAGGGCAAGCTCTCATACTGTTGACAAAAGTCCACTGGCTGTCCACCCAGGGACGCAACTAGGCTGGGACTCCCATGGGGGCCTACAGTCAGCACGGGAAAAAGATCATCAGCAGTTAAAGCCACCTGTGAAAAGCCTCTTCAGTTGCCCACATAAACAGTATAAGGAGCTTTATGTATGTATTCCTATAGATAATACACGCCGAGAATAATTCCAAAAGGATATGATATTCAGAAATGAGGCCCCTCCTGCGTTTTGGTGCTTGGACCAGCCCAGCAGTTGCATGAAGATTTCAGCTTTCCCTATGCACCCTCCTCCTCATTTCCAACAAGTCTTTCGAGTCAATAATTCTCTATGGCCCTCAATTATTATTGCTGTTCTCAATTCCTTCTCCTTCTCCTTCTTTTTTGGTAGAATACTTCCTAGCCCCTCAACCCCACCACCTCAACAATGTCTCTCCTGTCAGTCAAGAGCTCCTGCAGGTTCTGTCGGCCACATTCCCTGTGATGCCTGACTGCCTCCACTGCCCGAGGGGATGCCCTCACTGAGTAAAGCAGGGAGCAGAAATGACCCCCTAACCATTTAAATCATCATTCATGTGCTCTCTCTTTGTTTCCTTTTGCAAAGTGCATAGTTGAATTTAAGGAAGGTAAAATGTTAGGTACAATTCCACTGTACAATCAGAGCTCCGTTGTACTGGGAGCACATACAGGAGTCTCAGTGCTGGTGGACTTACTATCATCTAGTTAAGGACACAGTTGAGACTACACTTACTGAGTGTATAATGAATGACGGAGACCCCAAATGCACCCGAACTCAGAGAAGGAGGCAATGGAGTCTGAGGCTTCGGCACTGTTGGAAGGCTTCTTGGAGGAGGCAGACCTTGAGACAAACCCTAAAGCAGGGCAGAATTAGACAAATTGAGGTGGGGAGGAAAGGACATTCCACAAGGGAATCGTGGCTTGGAACTCAGGAGTGCAGGAAAGGCAGGAAGTACCAGGTTTCCTGGAAAGGCAGGTAAAGTGAGTCATTGGTAAGTACTAATTCTGCATCTACTATTGACCAGTGCTGGCGGGCACTGAAGAGGCGCAGATGAGAGAATGCTGGTCACAGAGTGACGAGTGGAGACCCCCAGGAATCATCCAGTCAATGGACACAGACCCTGAGATGTATGTCAGGTGACGACAGCTCTTTCATCAACTGAGGAACGGAAAAACAAAATGTAGCAAGCCCATGGGATGGAATACTTACAACTCAGCGATAAAAGGGAATCAAGTACTGATAAATGCTACAACATAGGTAATCCTTAAAAACACTATGTTAAGAGAGACAAACCAGGCACAGAAGGCCACATATTACATGATTCCATTTATCTGAAATGCCCAGAAGAGGCAAATCAATAGAAACCAACAGATTCATGGGTACCAAGGAAGGGATAGGAGTGACTGCTTAAGGAGAGCAGATGTCTTTCTGTGGTAATGAAATGTTCGGGAGTTAGGTAGTTGTGTAACCTTGTAAATACATTAAAAAACACTGAATCGAACACACTGAAGTGAAATGTATGGTATGTGAATTATATTTCAGAAGGAAGAAAGGAAGGCAGGAAAAAGAAAGTCAGTCAAACTAAGGTTCTCCAGGACAAGCGCAGTTCTGTGGGGCTAGAGGTTGAGGGGAGGAAGTGGGGACATTGCAAGCGATGGGCCCGATCTCGATCCAGCAGGACCTCGCTAAGGAGTCTGACCCTTGTCCTACACAAGGGTGGGCAAACCCGTGGCCCTGGGCACCGCTGCTCCTGCCGGCCTGGTAGATGGGGTATGATGCCCCTGAGCCCTTCTCTGCTGAGCTCAGAAGGTGACTCAATGCCTCTGTCCATGCAACCTCCCCGCAGTCCACGTGCCCCTACAGGAGTCACTGAAGGGCCATGAACAGGGAAGTGGTATCATCTGAATTTCCAATTTAAAGAGAACACTCTGGAGACTGAATGGAGACAAGACAGGTAAGAACAGTCAGGCGAACAATGATGAGACCCTGAACTACAGTAGTGGCAATGAGAAGGAAGGCAAGAGGGAATATTAAAGGCTAAGGAGGCAAAACCAGTAAGAGTTCACTGGCCAGTTGGAGCCCCACGAGGATGGCTTTGCTCACCACTGTCTCCCCAGTGACCATCACACTTGGTACATGGGAAGGGCTCCCTGAATATTAACCAAATAGGTTAAGTGTTTTATCTATATTCTCTCAGTGAATCTTCACAATAATACCGTGAGGAAAGTAATGTTACCCCCACTTCACTGATAAGAAATCTAAGGTTTAGAGAGGTTAAGTGACCTACCCCAAGTATACCCAACTAAAGAGGGTAGAATTCAATTCCATCCCAGACTTTTAATTACAGACTCCAAGCTCCTATCCATGGCCCAGGTTTCCAGCTTGAATGATAGATTAAGAAATAGTATTGTTAATGGTGAAATGCCAGAAATAGGTGGAATATAGTTGGAGGTCAGAAACACAGATTTGGGTGTTCTTGCAACATTCAGGTAATGGAAGCCTCACATACAGAAGGTACTCAGACAGTGTATGTAGTGGGAGAAGGGTAATCAAGGGTGGACCAATCCATGAGGCAGTAAGGAGAACGAGTCTGGCCCTGGCTGGGTAGTTCAGCTGGTTAGAGCGTCATTCCAATGTGCCAAGGTTGTGGGTTCGATCCCTGGTCAGGGCACATACAATGAATTCATAAAAAAGTAAAACAACAAACTGATCTTTTTCTCTCTCCCCCGTACCCTCTCTCTCTAAAACCAATAAATTTTAAAAAATGAAAAGAAGGAAGGAAGGAAGGCAGGCAGGCATCTGCACAGAGAGTCAGGCAGGGCAAAGACCAGCCTGGGAGTATGCTCTCAGGAAAGACATCAGCAAGGCAGGAGTGATCGACAGAGTCAGATAGAGCAGAAATTTCAGACCCACTCGTTGGAGGGGGTCACTGGAATAGCAGAAAAAGACAGCATTTGAGAGGGATTCTCAAAGGGGTTCTCAAAGGCTGCATGGTGTTTTCTGACTGTGTCAGGGAGTCAGAATCTGGGGAGCTAGTTAAAAAGCCATAGTTCCCCAGCTCCCGTAATGGTGTAGGTGATTTGGTCTCTTTAAGCCTCTGCTTTCTCATCCCTGAGTTGGAAACAGGAACATCGACCTCACAGTGTGCGCACTGCACGTGTAGGCTTTAAAGAAGCTCCCAGGTGGCTGTGACACCACTTGAAAATGGCTTTCTTTTAGGAACCCAGCTGCAGGAACCACAGGGAAACTTTTAACTGGAGAGATGGGTGAAAGGCAACCCTTCGGGAGGACTGCACAGATGAGAATGTGGAGAGGGGAGAATCAGCCATCCTAGCACAGAGGCCTGGACCTGGGGGCCTGGGTTACGGAGAAGGCAGAGAACAGAAAAATGAGCAGGTGTAAGATAACACCAACAAAAACTCAACTGAATCTTTTGCACAGGAAGGAAAGAAAGGAATTTAATATGACTCTGAGGCTTGAAGTCTGGGTGACTGCAAAAATGATGGTATACACTTGACCGAAATCAGGAAGAACAGAAGGATAACTAGTATTTGGGGGGCTGGGTAGGGAGAATAAAGAATTTCATGCAAGATATTTGATGAGGGTTAAGTGCTAGAAAATAAACACATGAAAGAGCCAACCGGCAGTAGCATGTTTTGGACAGCACAGCGGTGTGCCAGTTAAGAATCCAGAGTGGTGTGAGGTGGCCTGGCTCAGAGTCCCGGCGTTGTCCCTTCCTATCTATGAGGCACGAAAGAGTTACTTAGTGCCTCTAAACCTACTAGGTTTCTTCATTTACAAAATGAGAATAATAACAGTACATACCTCATATGAGATCAGTTTTTAAATTAAGTAAAAAATTAGGCACAGTGCCTAGCACATGGTAAGTCAGCATTCAATAAATATTGGTGATTACCTTTAGCTACTTCTCCATGACGACAACAGTAGTACCAGCTCTGCTTTGGAGAAGCTAACTCACGTGACTCAAGAGTCAGAAAAACTTCCCACCTCTGAGACAGGACAGGAAAGCAGAGGACTCTGAATTTTGACAAAGGAATTAGTACCTAAATTAGTACCACTAGCACCATTCCGCAATGGTTTAAAAACATTTCCATAAATGTCCTTAATTAGAAACAAATTCTACTTCAGTTCAGTCACTTATTTGATCGGTATTTACCGCAAAATTATTAATGCAAAGAATTGTGCTAGACGCCATATGAGACAGAATCACGCACAACGCCAAATGCGGCACTCGAGGAGACTACGAACTGGCAGGCGAGAAACACTTCTGCTCACACACATCTGAAGTATGAGCCACATCATGGGACCTCACTAACGCACTATCCATCACAAGAGTCAAATGAGGAGGGTCACTTCCAACGCGGGTGAAGCTATCACCTGAACTACACCTAGGAAGATGGTCACAATTGCAACTGGCCAGCACACAGTTTCAGGGGAAATAATGGAAATGCAGTCAAACGAGACTGAATACAGATGCAAAGCCGCAAAGGTTCAAAGGGATGTTCCAGCCCTGGCCAGTGTGGCTCAGTTGGTTGATGCACGGTCCTGTACCTGAAAGGTTGTGGGTTTGATCCCCAGCCTGGGCATGCATGATCCCTGGTCCTGGTGCATACGAGAGGCAACCCACCCATATTTCTCTCTCACATCAATGTTTTTCTCCCCCAGGAGCCAAGTAAGTTACATTCTGGCAGTCTCTCTCTAAAAACAGTAAAAAAAAGTCCCCGGGTGAAGATACATTTTTTTTTAAAGGTGTGTTCCAGGAAGGGCCAGGAGTCACGATTAACTGAAGAACTAGCCACAAGGTAACTGGCCTGGGGCTGAAGACAAATGAGAGGGCAAAACCATAGGGTGAAGCCTGGCCTTCCTGGGAGACGCCAGGCAGGGAGAGTTGGAAGCTCATTTGGGGAGGAGAAGGGTGGATGTGGTTCCACACATACTGAGTAGGACATTTCTCTGAAACCAGCCAACAGGCTGTTAAAGCTGGACAGGGTTCAGACTCCAGTCCTGCCCTTCCATCTTCCCCACTGGACACCAAGACCAGAGCAGTGACTGCACTGCCCATGCCAGCAAGTGAGCCGCCTGGGCTGGCACAGCCCTGGCCTGCAGGCTCAGTTCCCTGCGCCTTACACTAGACCCCTGGTTCGACAGAAGTGTCTGCATGCCAGGATGTGGTGTGCGCTTGTTGCTTGGTAAAGAAACCAGTGTTAGAGAATCGCATCCCTGAGGTAGCCTGAAGTGGTGGGGGTGGAAGAGCTTGATCTCGGAGGCCAGGCTACAGAGGGAATAGAAGAAAACAACAAAGCCGGCTAACATCTGCATAGGGGGCATCGGTGAAGGGGTTGTGAAAAAGCACATGTAAGATGCAGGCAGAGAATCAAGATAGCGCAGAATCCTAGAAACCAAGGTCAGTGTTGCCTCTTTGGCGAACTCACATGTGCTCAATAAATACGGCTGGACGGGTGGACAGAGAGTAAAGACAGACAACGTTTGAGCCCCACTTAGGTGAAACACTTTGCGAAGTGCCTGCTGTGGGGGTGCAGGAAACAACCTCACACAACCTCGTGAGGCAACATCACTATCACTGTTCTCACTACACGTCCAGACGGGAAAACTTGCTTCTAAGTTGCCCGACTTAAAGAGCAGGTATCAGCGTCAGGGTTGCAAATCAAGTCCTCACTATTGAGAAAATATTATAAATTTTTATTAGGGTAGGAAATGGCAAGGTAAATATGTTTAAAAAATAAAATGTTCTGCCCTGGCTGGTGTGGCTCAGTGGACTGAGTGCCAGCCTGCAAACCAAAGGGTCGCCGGTTCGATTCCCAGTCAGGGCACATGCCTGGGTTGTGGGCCAGGTCCCCAGTGGGGGGCACACAAGAGGCAACCACACATTGATGTTTCTCTCTCTCTCTTCCTTCCTTCTCCTCTCTCTAAAAATAAATAAAATCTTTTTTAAAAAAGGGGAAATTTTTAAAAAATGTTATTAGAGAGACACGCACTCAGGGACCACATCTGAGATTTAGCTTTAAAACATGCCAATAAGAACAAAAAAAGAAATTGGGCAGGATAATTGAAAGAAAAATTGGGGAAATGTTGATAATTGCTGAAATTGGGTACATGGGACTCATTATACTATACTCCCTACTGTTGCGTATGTTTGAAATTTTCTGTAATAAAAAGTCTACTCATGTGCAGCTTCCCTCCCTGGGGAGTGGGTCAAACCAAGGGAAAAAGAACATCAAAGAAAACAATCTTTGTCCAGGCAATAAAGAATTTACCTTGGAGATGGTGGTCAGGAGAAATATAGGTCCAGAAGCCATTCCCAAAGGATTAAGAGACACGGATAAAGCAGACAGTAAGAAAACGGCAGTAAAGCTGCATTTTAGATCAAAGAAACAGGGACAGAAAGGAGAGGGCTAGGGCGGTATGAGAGGCCCGGAGCAGAGCACAGCCACTATGGCTCTACCTAATATGCAGGTAAAAACAAAAAAAGGAGGGGGGGGTCATGGGAAAAGCTAGAAAAAGAAGGTAATGATTAATGAATTAATTGATCAATTAATATATATGAAATAAACACATGATAAATGCTCATCCTCCTCAATGAGGAAATGTATAATAAATAAAAATTAGTTATCTAGGCTTCAAATTGATAAAGATTAAAAATATTGACAATGTCAGTGCCAGAGGAGAAACATAAATTGATACAATCTTTTGAAAGTTATTGGGCAATATCTAGCAAAATCTTAAACATACATCACCCTTGACACAGAAGTTCCACTTGTAGGACTGTACCCTAAGAAGAATGTGTACACAGTAACCCTGGCAAGTGTGGCTCAGCTGGTTGGAGTGTTGTCCCATAGATCGAAGGGTCACAGGTTCTATTCCCAGTCAGGGCATATGCCTGGTCCCTGGTCAGGACCTCTACAAAGGGCAACCAATCAATGTTTCTCTCTCACATCGATGTCTCTCTTTCTCTCTCCCTCTCCCTCCCTTCTCCTCTCTCTGAAATCAACAAGCATATCCTAAAATGAGGATTAAATAAATAACTAAAGAAGTATGTGTACAAAGTAGAAAAAGAGGTAAGCAAGTATACAAAGTAGTACAGAAAGATACATATATTCAAGGATGCTGGTAACTAAAAAAAATGATACAAATATATGATACAATACTATGTAACTATTAAAAGATACAAATGGGAAAATACCCAAGCACTGAATGGGGGGAAGGAGAGCAAGTCACATAAAAGTAGATACATTGTGATCCCATTTCTACAAAAAAGGAATTACTTATCTCTGTCTCATGTAGCATACACAGTGGGAGAAAAAACATGGGTAAATACAGACAAAATTCATAACAGTAGTTAACACTGAGACATGGGATTATGCGTTCTTTTCTTTATTTAAAAATGCCTGAATTTTACTGTGCTCATACATTACCAGCATAATCAAGAAAAGGACTTTCCAAAAGCAAGAGACTCTAGTGATAAAAGTATCACAATGGAAAGAAAAGTAGAAAAAAATAAGGAGCATAAATCCTAAAGTGAGGTGAAAGGTCAAGAATGAGGGAATGGAGGACAGGTATAGGGCCTGAGGGGACAAGGAGCCTTGAGAAACACCAAGAAGCTGGGGTAGGAAATGGGACACTGAGGGGCAGAGAGAGCTCAGCACAAGGGAGGCAGAGCACATGCTGGCAGCTAAGGCAGCCCACTGTCCTGACTCCCCAGAAAGAGCAAGCAGTCCAGGGGCAGCAGTAGAAGCCAGGGAGATAACTCAGGGACGGCAGCCAGCAGGGCAAGACAGAGCACACACACAGGCAGGCAAAGGGTTCTCAGATCTTGGGGCGGGGGGTAGGGACAGCACTGAAACTGCAGACCATGGCACACAGGCGTCCCAGCTGAGGTGGGAGGTGGGAGAAAGAGTGGGGAAGAGAAAGATGGAGAGCTGGGGCTGGGGAAATAGTGGGGCTGGAAAGCACAACGGGAAGAAAAGGCCTGAGCTCAAACCACAGTCACACCTCAAGCTGTCTCTCCCAAACTTCCATTTTTTCTGTATCATCACATTACAAGGAAGACCCCTACTTGTACCACTGGTCCTCAAGTGCAAAAACATCCCCACTGGCTCTGGACTTTTCGCTTGACCACTGAGTGACCTGTGAGGAGGGTGGGGCTCCCTCTGGGTTCCTTCCCCACCCCATTCTTCCAGTTTCTGGGCTGCTCTTCACGGAGCGGAGCAGAAGCTCCACGGCCTGGGTGGCACTACCTTCTTTGTGTACATCCTCTACTAGCCAGAAGCCCCAAATAAGGGGTGCTCTCACCCCAGACTGAAACCTTAAACCATATCCTATGAGAACTTAAAAAAGGGCCCTAAACTTAGAATCAGCAAACCTAGCATTAAGTCCTAACTTTTCTTCTTAATGGCTTTGTGGACTTGAAAGTGAGCCCAGTCACCTCTTTGTGTGCTTCGTTGTCTATATAAAGTGGGGATATCTGCCTCCCAGAGAGGCTGGGAGGGTGAAGTAAAGCCGATGTATAAAAAAGTGGTTCCTGAACTAGAATATGGTACATATTCCAGGTGTACTTATCAGAATCCAGCAAACATTTTCCATTTCTGCTTCTGTGTAACTCGCATCGATGGTGCTATGAAACCTGGAGTGAGTGCTCATACCTCCAGTGTGCCGGTGCTGGCTGAAATGGTCCATGTTTTTGTTGTGTCTAACCTACATCATCACAATTTCCATCGCAACATCTCAATACTACTTGCAAAAAGACTTCAGTTAACACTTGCTCGCCACATTCAAAATGCCTCACGCACCCTGGCTGGCGTAGCTCAGTGGATTGAGCGTGGGCTGCAAACCAAAGGGTTGCCGGTTCGATTCCCAGTCAGGGCACATGCCTGGATTGCAGGCCAGGTCCCCAGTGGGGGCCACATGAGAGGCAACCACACATCGATATTTCTCTCTCTTTTTCCCCCTTTCCCCTCTCTCTAAAAATAAATAAATAAAATCTAAAAAAAAAAAGATTAAAAAAAAAAAGTGCCTCACGCTTTGTCTCAGTTTCCCTTTTTATCTCACATCCATGTTTATGTTTACCTACAGTCACTTTTCAGGCTCTCCTCTTCTGCAGGCAGTTGAGTCTGTCATCTGCGTGACAGAATAAACGACGTAGCTTCAGTAAGGCTCCGCATACCTGGCCTTTAGTGGGATTCCTGTGCCATCTGATCAACCACAAAAATTAAATTGAAGTAATTTAGACAGTATACTCTCTCAAGCTATTTTACCACTAAGAAGAACCAAGAGGGTGACTAAATTAATTGGCATACCGTATTTTTCGGACTATAAGACGCACCCAACCAAAATTTGGGAGAAAATGGGGGTGTGTCTTATAGTCTGAATGTAACTTACCTGGCTCCTGGGGGAGGGGCAGTGGTTCAGCAGGGTCACAGGAGGCAGGAGCAGGACTGCATTTTTTGCTTCAAAATGTTTTTTCCTATTTTCCTCCTCTAAAACCTAGGTGCATCTTATGGTCCGGTGTGCCATATAGTCCGAAAAATACAGTAACTCCCTAACTTCTAGGTTAATGACTCAGAAAGAATATACAGTCTCCTAACCAAGAATACATCAGTTTCGGTGTCAGCACAGTATTAGGCTGAGCAAAGATCTAGTACTGAGTTCAAGTTCCTATAATAAAGTTTGGGCAAATAATCTCACAGTATCCTGAATGGGATGACATTGAGCTCAGCTGAGTCTCCAAAAGGCTGACTGGCTGACAAAAGTCACGACATCCTAGTGCTGAATCCATTACCCACTCCCAGGATGGTAGTGGTGTGGAGACCTTGTGGTCCAGGGTGACTTAGTCACTCCTCTTCACACATGAGGACAAAGTGCTAAGTCAGTAAATGGGCAATGAAAGATCTAGTTAATACCAATGAAAACTGTTACATTCTCTTTCAAGAGTAACTTCTGCAAGACCCAGAGAGAACAGGTAGTATCCCCGGGCCTCAAAACCATGAACATATGGAATGAGCAACACATTTTCACAGCAAAATTAAGTATTGCTTTTAGCAACCTAGGAACAAAGGCAGAGGAATGCTGTGTTTGGAAATACAAAATCAGATGCAGCCAGGAAAGCAGAACTCTCACCGCACCACCAACTCCACCAGAGTGACTTGCTGTTGCCCATATGCAGAGGACATTCATTCATTCACTTGACAAGCGTTTAGGGAGCACTACTCCGCATCAGAAATGGTTGGGCACGGGACATAAACATAAGTGAGACAAGCTCCTGCCCTCAAGCGGGTCACAACATAAGCATGGAAAACACAGACATACCAAAAGTTAAGAGTATGGTGTGACTATGAAAAAAGCTGGCACAACCTGCAAAGGCCACACAAAGGAGAAGCATTCCGCTTAATTCGGAAAGAACCAAGGAAGGCTTTTAAAAGAGATCGTAGTGCTGAATTCCGGTCACTTATAGCCTACGAGTCAGAAAAGCAATAGAATGGGGAGGATAATTAGCAGGAAGAAGAGCCTGAGCATGCTGGGACCTTCTAGGAGTTCACTATGGGCCTTACGTGGCAAAGGAGGGACTAGAAAGGAAGATACTGAAGAGGCCTGGTCTTGAAGTTCCTTGAGATGTTAACTTAGAGACACACCAGGCTCAAGATGTTCACGGTATTTTGAAGCCAGAGGAATATGATTTACTTTTGGCTGGAGTTAAAGACCTAGTATGGAGGGGGCACTTGACTAAGAAAGATGAGGAGAGAGTTAGAGACTTTGAGAGAGTTAGAGACAGATACTTTGAATCACTTCTGTCTGGCTCATACTTTTTTCCTCTCACAGGGAAAAAACAAAACTGAACAAGTCTGTAACAAAACCTGTGAACCTTCTGTTCATCAAAAACATTTCTAAACAGAGTGCTAGATTCTATCACAGGAGCTCAAATTAGAGAGAGAGGACATCTGGAGATTTCCCAATATCTGGAACGTTCCAGGCAAAAAGACAAAAGTCAAGTGTCTGGTGGCAATAGAATAGTGACTTTCAACCTTTTCTCATGGCACACATAAACTAATTACTAAAATTCTGTGACACACCAAAAAATATATCTTTTGCTGATGTGACAAAAAAAAATAGGTATAATTTTGATTCATTCACACTAGATGGCTATTGTTGTGTTGGCTGTTGTCATTTGTTTATTTGACCACCTAAGAGAAAAGAGGTCAGTTCCCCTGAGTATTGTATGTTTTAAAAATTCTCGCAGCACACCGGTTGAAAAATCACTGCAATAAAAGAAAGCCAGAGAAAAATCCAGAACAGAGGCCACACAGAACACAATGCTTCTTGGCACACTCTAGCACTCTACCAATGGGAATGTCCACTAACATGGACATGCTAAACAGTTGTGTCCTGGCTTCTCCATAGAAACTTCCAGGAAAAAAACCTACCAGTGCCAGGAATAACCTTGGACTTTATAGTGTTGACTCCTGCCCACTGTAGTATTTGACAATTCTCTCACCTGTCCAGTGTGCCTCACCAGACCAGCAAACCGTGCCCCTCACCCATGCACAGCACCCAGCTACACTCCCACTACTAGTACTACTGAGGACAGTGCCCCCCAATACCACTAACTCCACTAACTCCTACTGACCACAAGCCCTGACCACACCAAGCCCTCGGCCCTGTCTCCAGTCCTCAATACAACCTGCAGAGGTTTTACTGACCCCATTTTACAGATGGAAAAAAATGAATAAAATAAAAAGCAAGGCTCAGAGAGGTTACAAACTTACCCAGGTCAAAGAGCAAGCAAGAGTTAGATGGGGGGGGGGGGTGGCTCCAACGCCCATGCCCTTCCCATTGTACTAGGCACCTCCAAAGTTTTCTAATGAAATAAAAAGCTCCAAGCCTTCTTTCCGAGAGTTTCTGAAGTTCATTCATTGGACTAAGAGGTAGTCAAAATCACTTCTTTCAGCAATCACTTTGCCTTCAAAGCAATAAATAAGCCAGTTTCTATTTTCTTAGAGATATTTCAAAGAATGTATTTATTATCTAATTGCCTTGATTTCAAATTTCTTCATTTAGCCCTGGCTGCTGTGGCTCAGTGGATTGAGCACCAGCCTGCAAACCAAAGGGTCGCTCGTTTGATTCACAGTCAGGGCACATGCCCGGGTTGCAGGCCAGGTTCCCAGTGGAGGGCACATGAGAGGCAACCACACATGGATGTTTCTCTCCCTCTTTCTCCCTCCCTTCCCCTCTGTCTAAAATTAAGATAAATAACATCTTTAAAAGAAATTTCTTCATTAATTTTTGGCCAAATAGAGAGATAGGAAAGAGAGCAATGGGCAAAATTTCATTTTACTAGATCAGAATGGAGATTAACAATTAAAGCAAGAAATATTCAAATATGATTTACGTTAAAATAAACAAATATAACTTACATTATATTTTATGTGGTAAAAATCAAGAGGCAATTTCAAACAGACTGTGTCTTACCTCAATCTTATTCTTCCTGTTCTAGAGAACAGCACTCCAAGGGGTCAGCAAACACTCCCAGCTACAAACAGTGAACCAGACAAAGGGGGTAACAACACCTCCACACTCCCAAAACCACAGTGAGAAGGAACGTGGGACGGCCTCCTGAGGAACCTGAGCACACGCACAACATCGGTGAATCACCGCTCATCCAGACACACTCAGGAACAAAATGTTTACCTTGTGGTTTGTCTGCAGGAGCGCTTCAAGTTAACAGGTGTGTTTAAATAAAATAATGCCAAAACAATCCCATACCAACGTGAACGATTAGAGCTAAACTTTTTCTACGGCGATATATGAAGATAATCAATTGTCACCAGTCAAAATCAATACTTTATAAAGACCTTACTCAACGGCTTTACTGATCAGAAACTGGATATTGATATGCTGAATCGCTCCTTCCTTCATCGACCCAGACACTTCTGCCCTAAGAACTACCATTAAAATGTCAAAAATATCACCATAGTGGAGGTGCCCAGCCCAGTGCCTGGCACAAATTAACATACTCTGGTTTCTGAAAGAATGAGTTACATAAGAAAGAAAATTTAAGGGAGACAAAGAATACAACTTAAAATACATAATTTTTTAAAGATTAAGGGGAAAAACAATCCCCAGAAGTATCCATAGAACTACAAATAGTTGAAATTACCTCACCTTCACCTGAAAACGTACCCTAGACTCCAACTAGGCAGCACCCCTAGCATCCTACACCCACACAGTGCGAAGATTCTGCCCCCGCTTTTTTCCACGTGGGGCTGGACGCTGCATCACAGACAGCGCGCCAGCTTTTGCCCCAACGCTGCGGCCCCGCTCTGGCGCACAGCTGCGAGCCTCGCGTGGGAGTCTGCACACTCAGCGATGCAGGAGAGACACGGTTCACAGACTCAAGTCATCAGAGACAGGTAACACTTGTGAGAGCTGACAGTCATCAAGATTTACGAGATTCAATGCAATGACTTCATGGCTATCGGAAAAAGTAAAGTTTCCTGAATTTAGGGATATAAAGAACATTAAAAATTTTAAATTAAATTCATTGGGTGACATTGGGTGACACACAGGTTTCAAGCGTACAACTCTGTAACAAATCATCCGTGTATTGCGTTGTGTTCACCTCCCGGTCAAGTCTCCTTCGGACACCACGTATTTGACCCGTGAAGAACTTGTAACAACAGAAACCGTCAGAGTTTTCACACCCCGCCCTACAGTTGCACACGTTAAACAATGGCCCTGAAATAAGTAAAAACGGGCCCTTAAGTTAATTCAGATTTATTAAAAAATTGGAACCCCCCTAGAATTTACATAAATTGTGGTGTCTACGTTTGCCTATCATTACAAACAAAGCCACAGGGCTGTAAAGACAATACGAGTCACAATTGAAAACCGAAGGAAGAAAAAAAAAAATGAACAGAGAAAAGCTCGGAATCCACATACCACAAAGAAAGTCTTTACTTAAAACGCCGCCCGTGACAGCTACCGCTGCGCCCCGGAGCGAGAGGCGCGGGTCCGCAGAGTCCACCGGAAACAGACGCAGGACGCCCCAGACGCCCCTCCCCCCGAGCCCCATCACCCGACAGAGTCCGCCGCGTCCGCGAGCGAGCGGCGGGATTCCAGCCCGCCCGACGCCCCCGCGCCCCCGCACTGGGAGGTCATTCTCCCCCGGGCAGCCCACTTCGCCAAGTCCCCGCGTTCCCGCCCCGGCTGCCTCCACCGTGGCCCACGCAGAGCACATTCTCCCACCTCACCCGCCTACCGACCCTCCTCTACACTCCAGCCTCGTCCGAACGCCACGGGGGCCGGCGCCGCTCGCAGGGACAGTCCAGAGGCAAGTTCCCTGCCTGAGAACCATCCAAGGACGGGATGCGTCCGGGCCCAGGGGACTCCAGCTCTAGGCTCCACTCCCCTGCGCCCCGCCGAGCCTCGGCCTTTCCAGGAACTAATCGCCGGCTACCCCGGAGAAGCTGAACTCTCACTGCCTCTTCCCCCCAGCCAGACGCCGGGCTGCCAAGTTCACAGACCTCGCGGGGAGAGAGGCCGGGGAGAAAGACGCGCCGCGAGGCGCCCCGGGACCAGGCACACCGAGGCCCCCAGAATTCCGAACGCAAGACCTGCACGTTCACCCCACAATGGTCAGCCTCCAGGGCGTCTGCACCGAGCGCTGTGCGCGGATGGCACTGGAGTTAAGTCTCCGCGCCCCTGGGACTCCCTTCCTAGGCTACCACAATCCTGAGTATCAAGCCACCGAGACCCCGGGTCGAAGCTACGCTCCCCTTCAAGCCTCCGGCCCCTGGAGTTTCCTCGGTCGGATCCGGCGCCTTAAGGCCCGGGCCGCCGGGACCGACTCGCTGTACCAGGTCGCAGAGCGCCAGGGGCCCGGGCCGCGTCCCCACGGGGCCCCCATTGTTGCGGGTCCCGACGGCCCGAGCGGGGAGCCGGGGGCCGGCACCGGCACTCACCTCCGCGCCGCGGCTCCGGGCCGCGCAGGGCCGGGCAGGGCCGAGCGGCCTCGCGTTCCGCTGCGCCCGCCTCGGCGGCGTCTGCGGCGGCGGGGGCGCGGGCGGGGGCGGCGGCCGGGGCGGGAAGCAGCGGGCCAGGCCCGGGCGCCGCGGACTGGCTCGGACCGAGCTCGGGTCTCCTCAGGCGGCGGCGCTCGCAGCCTCCGCTCGCGGTCCGCGCGAAAAAGCGTCCCCCTCCCGGCCCGCGCGCCAGGCCGCCCGGACGGGAACACGCCCCGCCGACAGGAAAGTTCCGCCGAGCGCTGGCGGGGGCCGCTCCTACCGCGCGCCGGGTGGACCGCGGTTCCTCCCCGGAGAGCGCCGGCTGCGCTCGCGAGGACCGTTTCAGGAGTGAGCGCGGCGCAGAAATCCCAGGCCGGAAGCCACCCGGGAATGGTTCCAGGCCTGGGTCCGATGGGAAGGGGCTGCACCCTGCCGGCCACCAGGGAGGCACGCCGGCCACTTAAGGCTTCCGTTGAGCCTCGGTTCCTCCTCATTCTTCACTTGAGGGTAACCTTGAGGACTTGATAGGACTGAAGGAGAGGATAAAAGTGCCTGGCGCGGAGATACGGGGCTCAACGTTGGGCACGGTCGTTGCTGAGGCTACCACCACCTCCTCCTGCAGAGCTTCGCGCCGCCCTCACGGACCCGCGGAAGGGATGCGCACCTGTCTGCAGGATGCCCTGGAAAAGAAGCCAGGACGAGGAAAGCCTTCTTGATCACTGACACTCAAGGGGAGGTTAAGGGTGCAGATTTTCCTTCCTGAAGTTGGTAATGGCTGCCACTACCAGTTGGTGGGCTGCCGTTAACGAGAAGAGCTTACTGTGTCTGCTGTCTCCGCTACAACCCCACGTTCTCTTCCTCCTTCTCCTCCTTCTGTGAGCCCTGGCGAGATGAAGAAAAAATTCTGAAAGTGGATTTTTAAAAAGGTTTTGCCTTTCCTCATAAAATCAGTGGATTGTAAAAAAATCCTTTCTTCTCCCCCTCCCGCTCTTCTTCTGGGCTCTCACACCTGGAGCTGTGAGACATACCCGGTTATTTTCCGAGCGAGTTAGGTCATAAAAATCCAAGTGTGTGTTCCCAAACTATCGATGGGAAATTAGATCTGCAGAAGGTGCTCCAAAAAGGATCAGAGCTTTTATGTGTTCTCAGATTTTCCACTCTCACCTAGTCCTTTGGCTTCTGAGACTCGGGACATTTTAACCTGATATTCTTTCTCCCTTGTCTGAAGAAACTTTCCAGAAAGGCTGACTTACATCAGTCACTTGCACCTGAATGAAATGTCACTGTGTCTCATGCACACACGTGGATTTCCATTTAGATTATCCTCTGGAAGTAAAGAATGGACTCTGCCCGTCTACAGCCATTTTGGTAACCATCTAGAAAGGGCAGGCTCATGGGTTAGAAAGCAGCATGCTTAAAACCTCCGGAGGACCTGCTCCCTCAAGCAAAGGGGCTTCATCTTAGGCAAGGAAGACTTGCTAAAGAAAAGCTTTTAAGGATGAGGAGGTTTTGAAAAGGAGAACAGCGTGGGGGAAGACATGGATATAGGAAAGAGAAGAAAGAGGTAATCCTAGCTCCACTCCAGGGTTTAGCTGGGCAGGCAGGGATGTGTCATTTCTGGCCTCTCACTGTCACTCCCGATAGCTCAGTCAGTGACCGCTCCTAGATCACTTTAGAGCCATGTAATCACCCCTGTGTTAGGGCTGGGTGGGAAATGGGAGGGGCCCAAGGCTCCAGGGCCCAGAGGATCTGCTCACCCTCACCACACATGGATGCTCCCAGAGGCAGGGTGATAAAAACATTCGGCACACTGGGAAGGAAAGGAACCTCCTTAACATTATTAAAGGCTATTAATAAAAAAAAAATTGACAACTAACATTGTACTCCATGGTGAAATGCTGCATGTGTTGGAAGCCTTCTCCTTAAGACCAGGAAGGAGACAAACATGCCTGCTTTCACCACTGCTATTGAAGATGGCACTGGAAGTTCCAGCCAAAGCAATGAGGCAAGAAAAAAACGAGAGGCAACCAGATTGGCCCTTTGTGATAAAAATAGAACAAAACACCCAATGAGCTAAGATCAGGAGACTACCTCAATGCAGCAAAGGCCCTATGTGAGAAGCCATAGGTGACGTTATATTCAACGACAAAAACTGAAGCTTTTTCCTCTAAGATCAAGAATAAGACAAGGACATCCACTTTCACACTTCTCCTCAATATAGACCTGAAAGTCCTAGCCAGAGAAATTAGGCAACAAAAAGATATCCAAATTGGAAAAGAAGAAGTAAAATTACTTCTGTGTATGATGATATAAACTTACATGTAGAAAACTCTAAAGATTTCATGCCAAAAAAAAGTTAGAGCTAATAAATGAATTCAGCAAAGTTGCAGGATACAAAAACAACACAAAAATTAGTTGCATTTCTACACACTAACACTTAGCAATCTGAAAAGGAAATTAAGAAAATTTCATTTACACTAGCATCAAAAAGAATAAACTACTTAGAAATAAATTTAACTAAAGAGAAAAAAAGACTCCCACACCAAAAACTAAAAATGTTGCTAAAAGAAATTAAGAATATACAAATAAATGAAAAGACATGAAGATTGTTAAGATGTCAGTTCTGCACAAAGCAATAAACAGGTTTGATGCAATCCCTATCAAATCTCACAACTTTTTTTTTGGCAGAAACAGAAAAATCTACTCTAAAATTTATGTGAATTCTCAAGGGACCCCAAATAGTCAAAACAATCTTGAAAAAGAAGAATAAAGCCAGGGGACTCACACTTCCTGATTTCAAAACATACTACACTACTATAGTAATCAAAACAGTATTGTACCGGCATAAATACAGACATATAAATCAATGGAATGGAACAAAGATCCTGAAAATAAACCCTCACATTTATGGTCAACTAATTTTTTTAAAATATAACTTTTTTTTAAAGATTTTATTTATTTTTAGAGAGAGGGGAAGGGGAGGAGGAAGAGAATCCATTGAGCTACACCAGCCAGAGTGGTGGTCAACTCATTTTTGACAAGGATGCCAAGATCTTTCAATGAGGTAAGGACAGTATTTTCAATAAATGATCATAGGAAAACTGGACATCCACATGAAAAGAAAGAAACAGAGAGAGAGAGAGAGAGAAGAAAGAAAAAGAAAGAAAGAAAAAGAGAAACTGGCTCCTTACACCATATACAAAATTACCAGTAGCTCAAAATATATCAAGGACATAAATGTAAAAACCAAAACTGTGACTCTTAAAAGAAAACAAGGCAAATTTTCAATATTGGATTTGGCAATGGTTTCTTGAATATGACACCAAAGGCACAGGCAACAAAAGAAAAAATAGACAAGTTGGACTCCTTGAAAATTTGACACTGTTGTGCATCAGTTGACAATATTGACAAAGTGAAATGGCAACCCACAGAACGGAAGGAATATTTGTAAATCATATATCTGATCAGGGATTAATATCCAGAATATGTAAAGAACTCCTGCAATTCAACAACAAAAAAACAAGCAACCTGACTCAAAATTTGGCAAAGGACTTGAATAGACATTTTGCCAAAGAAGATATACAAACAGCCAATAAGCACATAAAAAGATGCTCAGTATCACTAATCATTAGGAAAATGCAGATCAAAATCACAATGAGATACCATTCACACCCACTAGGATGGCTATGATAAAATAATGTAAAAAAAAACAACAACAGAAAATTACAAGTGTTGGTGAAGATGTGGAGAAATCGGAACCCTTGCGTGTTGCTAATAGGAATGTGGAATGGTGCAGCCGCTGTGATCAACTGTTTGGTGGCTCCTCAAAAAGTGAGACACAGAATTCCAATGTGGCCCAGCAATTTCATTCCTACTTACATGACCCAAAGAACTGGAACCATGGGCTCCACAGGTATTTGTACACCTATGTTCCTTGTAGCATTTATTTGCAATAGTCAAAAGGTGGGAAATCTCAAGGGCTTATCGATGAGTGGATAAATAAAACGTAGAATGAAGTACTGATTCATCTGGCAACATATAGAAACGTGGAAAACAACGTGTTAAGTGAAAAAAGCCAGACACAAAATGTTACACATTGGATGATTCCATTTATATGAAATATATAGAATAGGTAAATCTACAGAGACTGAAAGCAGACTAGTGGTTGCCAGGGACTGAAGGAGGTAGAGAGGGGTGGACAATGCGGAGCAATGGCTTAACGGTTTTATCTTGGGGATGATAAAAATGTTTTGCAACTGGATAGAAGTGGTGCTTTCGTAACAATGTGAATGTACTGAAGTGTTCAAATGGTTGGTTTTATGTTATGTGAATTTTACCTCAATTTAAAAAGGAAACTCAAGCGCAGAGAGGTGGAATCACACAAGCCGTCACAGTCAGTAACTGGTAGAGCCAGAATTAGGACCCAGGTCTAAGAATTAGTGGGCGGGGAGTAGTATTTCCTTACTTCAGAGGTGAATGACTGTTTTGTTGGTGATTTTTTTTTCTTCTTCTCTAATTTTATTGTGTTGGTGATTTTCTGAGAGCAGTTTCAATAAGGGGGGAGGGATGTTGCCTTCCACATAGTAGGCGGTTACTGTAGCGAATTACGTGTGAACTTACGTGTGAACAACTGCACTTTTGCAATCATCTTGGTGTTTGCACCTGTCTCATTCTTACTGGAACCGTGACGGCTCCTCCAGGTGGGACCAGGTTGGGTCATCTCAGCAACTCAAAGTCTGCTACAGGACTGAGTTCCGTGCGCCTGCATTGAGTGGAATATTAGGGCTGTCCACAGTCCCCACTTGCCACAAAGGGATTCAGTTTCACCCAAATGACCCCGGGGGTTTGTTACGCAAAGATAAAAATACACAGCCCCTGAGGCTCCTGGGGGACACAGGCACACAAACAATTATAGCACAGCCTTAACTCCTGTGTGAACAAACCATCAGCAGGGCTTCCGAGGGGGAAATACTGGGACCCTCCCCTTTGGGGACTCGTCACCCATTGCCAGGTCTAACCCTACTCGTCACTCAATGTGTTGTTAATCCCTGGGTGCTCAGGAGTGTGTGGCTGGGCCAATTCAGGCCCCAGGGCCACCATTCCCTGTTGCTAAATCTCTACTCCCAGTTAGTAAAGTCCCTGTGCTTTAATGCCGGGCACAAATGTCATGTCTTCTGTGACGCCTCCATGAGCCTCAAAGCCAGCTGCTGCTCTGGGCTTTCTTGGCACCTCATCTCCCAACTATTTATTGGGCACATGGTGTTTCAGCCCCGTGGAGGCAGGGTTGTACAACGTGGCCTCTGTCCTAAGAGCTTTTGTCCACGGGGGGGAGGCGGACCAGGAACAGGCAGTTATGCCACAAGAGGGAAGCACAGGGTAAGTGCCATAAGAATGGCAGGAGACACCTTTGGGGTCTACCTAGCCCACATTCCCCTTCCCAAAACTGAACACGCACTCAGGAGTGAGGCCTAGAGAGTATGTTTGTGCCCTGTGTCCCAGGCCCTTAGCGGTAGCTGATTGGCCCAGGGAGAATATACCTAATTGCAAATGAGCCAATAGGATTCTATATCGCAACAAGTTTCAAAGATGCAGAGAGGGTATAAAGCAACCAGAGGGCACTGGGCTGAGAGTCCCAGAGAAAGGAGGGAAGGAAGGTTGCCCTGGCTGGTGTGGCTCAGTGCATTGAGCACCGGACTATAAACTAAAGGGTCGCTGGTTTGATTCCCACTCAGGGCACAATCCTGGGTTACAGGGCAGGTTCCTCTCTGGGGTTGTGTGAGAGGCAAGCGATCAATGTATCCTCTCACACATCGATGTTTCTCTTCCTCTCTTTCTCCCTCCCTTCCCATCTCTCTAAAAATAAATAAAATCTTTAAAAAAAAAAGAGAGAGAGAGGAGGGAAGGACCAATGTTCCTGCTTGTGAATCCAAAAAATACCCCTTTTCTCTTTAAAATCAGTTCCTTGTTTTGCTTTAAGGATCTTTGGGGGATGGATATTATCACAATGGCCCTCACTGCAGCAAGAGTGACCAAGCAGGCTCAGGCTCCCAGCTTAGAGCGAGGTGAAAGCAGGGGAGGGGCAGGCAGGAGCAGGACTGGGATTGGGTGAAAGATGAGGAGAGGACTCTGATAGGGGGACTGCAGAGGTCAAGGCAAGAGGTGGGAACTACAGGAGTAAAATGAAAAGAAACGAGACTGCAGAAGTGACCAGGGCCCTTGTGAACCACACTGAAAACCTAAAGTTGCATTTTTTAAAAAAGATTTTATTTATTCATTTCTAGAGAGAGGGAAAGAGAAGGAGAAAGAGAGGGAGAGAAACATCGATGTGTGGTTGCCTCTTGTGCTCCCATTCTGATGACCTGGCCTGCAACCCAGGCATGTGCCCTGACTGGGAATAGAACTGGTGACCCTATGGTTTGCAGCCCGCACTCAATCCACTGAACTACATGAGCCAGGGCTAAAGCTACATTTTAAGTTGTACCAAGAGTAGAGGCTGGAGGAAACTCACCAGTGGTGGGGGTGGGGGAGGAGGGGGAGAAGCAACAATGGTCCAAACAGGATCGATCAGTCAGAGCTGTTTAGGAAATGACATTGTCAGGTCTTGGTAACTGAAAGTGGGGTTAAGGGAAGGAAGGTGACGGTGGCAATGCCTTTTGTGGAGAGGGGAGCTTACCTAAGAAGCAGAGCTAGAGAAGCTGTGGTTGTTTAGAGCCTCGGAGCTCAAAGCCTGGACCAGAGCCAACAGCTCTGGCCCCCTCGGGGAGCCTGTGAGAGACGCAGGTGACCAGGGCCCAACCCAGCTCACCACATGGAGTTGCAGAGGCTCACCGTGATTCTGCACCTAGTGTGTCATCAGCGCCGCCCCTCCCTTTTGCCCAGCCCTGCTCTCTACCCTCCTTAATCTTTCAGGGACGACTGAGAATGTCAGGCCCTTCAGCACCTTGGTTTGTAAACAGAGAGTTCTTGGGTTTCAGAGGTATGTAATACGCATTTACAATGGAATATCATTCGGTCTTTAAAAGGAAGGAAATTCTGACATATGTCACAGCACAGATGAAACTTGCAGACCTTATGCTGAGTGAAAGAAGCCAGTCGCGGAAAGACAAATGCTGTATGAGTCCACTCATTTGAGGCATCTGAAGTAGTCAAACTCAAAGAACAGAAGGTAGGATGGTGGTTTCCAGGAGCGCAGAGAATGGGGAGTTGTTGTTTACCGGCACGAAGTATTAGTTTTATAAGAGGAAAAGAGTTATGGGGGTGGATAGTTGCACATTATGAGTGTATTTAATGCCCCCGGGCTGTACAGTGAAAATAGTTAAGGTACCAAATTTTACATAATGTGTACTTTAACACAATTTAAAAATGAAAAAAAAAGGATAGCTAAGAACCCATGGGATCCAGAAAAATGTTTCCACAGTTGGATGTGGGGCTTACAAACACAGCACTGGGGTACTCAATACTGTTTAAGAGCCAGGTAAAAATTTTTTTTAAATAAAAAGTATTCATTTCCTATGTAAGCCTATCCAGGGCTTAGGGAACAGATTTGGCCTTTAAAGAGCTGCATGGGGACTGTCCTGGATGTTCTGACCCTCTCAAGCCGCCTTTGAGGTCCCAGGACACGTTCATTGCAGCTTCTGTCACACTGCATGGCTGTTTGTGTGGCTGTCTCCCCTAGGAGCCGTGAGCAGGAGGCAGAACCCTGTTTCCTGCCCAGCACACGGTGCTCAATGAAGGGAGGGAGGAAGGAAGGGAGGGAGGGAGGGAGGGAGGAACAAATGATGATCGGCCAGAGACAGAGGCATCTGCCGTTCTAAGGAGGCTGAAGGAAGTCGCAATTTGGGTCCTTCCCATGGCGCCCTTCATCCATTTCTCCCCTCTCCTCTGCAGTCTGTCCCTCACCCTTACCACCTGCAGGGAGCCCTCCCAGATTATGCCCAGCTACTCCAGGATGGCCCTTCATCCCCATCTTCCTTTCACCTGGAGAAGGAGGCAGGCAAGGAGGTTCCCACAGGGAGATGTGAGCTGCCTAAAAAGGGCATGGTGGGCCAGGGAAGGGAGGGTGGGGAGTCATGGCCCCTGCTCCAGCACCTCCTACGCTACACCGCAAAGGAGGCTGGCTGGGATGCTCCCTCATACCTCCCTAGGGCAGCTGTCTCAACAGACCTGCTGGAGGCCCCTGGGCTGCTCTAGCCCATCTGGAAAGATGTCCTTCAAGGTGACATCTTCATTGGGCAGCTTGGGTGAGGGTGCCGCAGTCCAAGCAGTACTGGGGGTGCTTGCTGGCTGAATGCTCCCCACCCCTACCTTTATTTTTCTGATGGAGGAGAGAGTAGGAGCTCTAGACTTTGTTCTCGGAGCTGAGAAGCATGGCGTAAGTTAGCTAACTTCCCTGAGCCACACACAGCTTGCTCATCTGTGAAAATGGGGCGTGACGCCTGCTGCACAGCTCTGCTGAGAGGCTGAGCCTAGGACCACACACAGAGCAGGTGCTCGGCTCCGGGCGTGCAGATGCAGCAGCACGTGCAGACGTTGAAAATGCCTTTAGAAGGTCTTACTTGAGATGTCTGGCTGACCTTGGGGCAGAGGGTGTTAGGCCAGTCTGGCCCTTTGGCCCCAGTGGGCTGTTTGTCTCCAGTTCCTTCTAACCTTCCTGATCCAGAGACGGTTCAATACCTCTGTGCTGACAGTGTGGCCCCTGAGGCTAATGAGCTCGGAGAAGGGTGCCACTTTGCCCCCAGGGGGTGGAGCTGGGGTTAGGAGGGAGGGGGAGGGCAGGAAGAGGCATGGTTGGTGTCCCGTAGGGGCCTTTTTTTGTACTCTGACTTTGAAGCCACTGAGCACAAACTACTCTGATAAAAATAAAATGGTATTGAAAAGTAAAATATATGTCATTGTCCATCTGTCTAAACCCATAGGTTCTACCGACACCAAGAGTGGACCCTACTGCAGATTATGGACTTTGGGTGACAATGTTGTATCAATGTTGCTTCATCAGTTGTGACAAATAAATGTAGCATCTGGTGGGGGAGGCCGTGCATGGGTGGAGTTGGGGATTTGGGGAAAGGGGCTCTAAAAATGTAGTCTATCTCTAAAAAACAAACAAACGTGTAAATGTAAAACTGGCACAAGCAGAAAATCGTACCGTCCCGTGGTGTCGGTGAGGACTATGTGAGCGAGCAGACAGGAAGGGCTGAGCCTGACCCAGCTGAATGCTCAACAAGAGTTGGCTTTTGTGTTTTATTCTGAAGTCCTCTCTGTGCCACTGTCCCCTCTCAGCTGCCACTCCTGGGACAGGCCCTTCCTGCCCTTTATCCCAGAGTGCTGAGGCTCCAGCGGCTTTGTCACTAGCTAAGTCACATGGCTTAGCTGGTGATGCTATGTCAGGCCTCTGGTGACAGTTACCTCTGCGGCGCTGGAGGTCTGCATTCAGCCCAGACAGAATTCGCCAAGCTCCACAGGAGATGCGAATGTGCAGCCAGGGCTAAGAACCTTATACCAGCTTGTCAGCTTACTGAAGGGCCTTGTGCATCCTCCATGCCTGACCCTAGGGAGAGTCTGCTCTTCTTCGTCCTGCCTCCCCAGCCGGAAGGCAAAGCAGCCTTTGCTCTCAGCTGCAGTGTGGTAGCTACATTTCCCTGTAACAAGATCCACGGCCCCCTTACTCCACTCTCCAGAATTTCTTGTCCTCAGGGTAACCAAGGTCGTGAGGCTTCTCACGGCTTCTTTGGAACAAAAGCCCCTGGAACCCAGACCTGCCTGGCTTGTGGTGTGCGGAGCCCACTTTGCTCTCGTCCCTCTGCTCTCTGTTTTTGGGGAAAGGAATCGAAAGGGCAGCGTTTGAGCTCCATCCAGGCTGCCCTGGGCATCTTCTGGCTCCTGGGTGAGGCTGGCAGCCCCATCACATCAAATGCATCCTGCATTCAAATAGGGACAAGGACAATTCTGCAGGTTATAAGGGCCTCCAAGCGGAACATTACCTGGAAAAAGACAGTCTCCTCTCCCCTGCCCACTGAAGCTTTTGTCACATTTCATGGCTGTTTGTGTAGCTGTCTCCCCAGGATTTCAAGCTTCTGGGCTCCATCTCAGGGTGAAGACCATCACAGCCACATCCTGTGTAATGCTGATATCTCCTCCCAGACCAGTGGTTCTCTCTGCCTGGGGGCCCTCTGCAACCAACGCTGCCCATGCCCCTCCTGGAAAGATGCTGATTGAAGGGATCTGGAGTAGGGTCCGGAATTCTTTCGGTCAGTACCTAATGATGCAGAAACCAGGTACAGACACCTGCCTGCTGAGCTCCTGACTCAGATCCTATGTGGGCCTCAGGCCACAGAGCCCTGGACGCTGATTTCAGAGCCCCCATGAGAGAAGCAAGGTTGGGAGCAGAGGGCCAGGTGTGAGGTGCGCTGGGGGTGCACTGCAGTACCCCTACAGTACCCTGCTGGCCATAGAGCAGACAGCCAGAGGCCTTGGGAGAGGTATGGCTTGATGAACGACCCCACGACCCAGACCTGCAACCCTGGGGAGGCAGTGTGCAGCTGCCTTGGCTCGACTAAAGAGCCCTCAAGATTCTGGTCCATTCTCCCCTTGAGAGAAATGTCGCGGCCTGGCAGGTGGGGCTCCTGGGTTCCAGGTGGCCCCACCACTGCCTAGAACGTTAGCCTTTTCTCTCTCAGGGAGGTCACCGAGCGTGATCGCTCAGTCCCTAGACTCTGGGCCCTTGCAGGCGAGGCCTGTCATCCCCACCATGGGCTGCATCCTCCTGCAGCCCAGGGCACAGAGCCGGAGCTCAGGACTCCTTGACTTGACTGAAAATGATTTTGTTACTTTGGTTTTAAAACAAGGCTTCCATCAATGCTTCCCCATCCCCCACATGCAAACTGTGACCTTCCACAACAGTGACTTTCTGCACTTCACATGCTGAGGCTGCTTCCTCCCAACTGTTTTCTGCCCTGGGCTGGCTCCTCCCGCAGCTCGAGTGTCCACAGTGGAGAAGGAGCGTGCAGACCCCCGTTTCTTCCCTCGTTCTTCCCCCTCTGAGCAGGCCAGCAGGGCTACTCATCAGGCCAGCATTCAGCGGCAGGTGCTTGCCCCGGAAGCAGGTGGGATCGTCAACAAGTGCGTGACCAGGGGTGGACTGCACCCAGGGGAGGGGATGATAGGGTCCCGGGTCAGAGGTCTTAACCTCTCTGCTGTGGACCACCAGGAAGAGCAGTGATCAGCATCTTTATTATATGCAGTTGTGGTGGGGACTCTGTTCTCCACCCCCCTAGGTCTTGAGGGGCAAGCCTGTGCCCAGGACCATAGCCCCGGGCCCCAGCTCTTCTCCTGGCAATGACTGAGACCTGAGATACTGTCCCCATCCCCAGGTCTCCAAGGGAACCCTTGGCCCTACAACCGGAGCCCCTCCAGACCAAACACCCCTCTCCAGAGTCCTGAAGGCCACTTCTGAAGCCCCCACCAAATACCCACTAGACCCTGATTGTCTTGGTCCCTGGTCATGTTGGGGAAGCAGCCACTTTGTGACTTCACAAAAGGCTATTTTGTGACAAGGGCAGGCCTGGTGAAGTAGAGCTGGGCAGAGGGTCTTCTCCCAGGAACATCATGTACATTTTCATGGAGAGACACCCCCTCCACTGAGGGAATGAGGAGGAGCTGCCTCACAGTAAGAGCCCAGGACACACCTCTCTTTGCTGACATCAGCTCCCAGGCCTAACTGGGTACTCCTGGCTGCATCTGGCACTTTCTCTCAAAGGTCCAGGCCCATCGCTACCAGGTTCGAGCAGGGGCAGGAGGCGGTTATGCCAGGTGGTGGTGCTGGTGGGTCTCTGACCTCAGAATTGCGGGTCAGAGCAGCTTCCCCCCATTAAACGAGGCCATTCTTCTCCAGGCTTTCCTAAGTGAAAGAACTAACCACGTAGGAAGCTTTCTGTGACCAGGGAAGCTTTCTGTCACCAGGGTCTGCCTCAGCAGTCTCGAGAGCCTCTTCCAGAGGCGGAGATTCCTGAATCCTGTAAAAAGGTCTTGTGGCTACAAACAGGCACAGCCAAAACTCCAAGGGCTTCTCTGTCCAGTGCTGACTCCGCTGTTGTTTCTTCCTGGAAGGAATCACACTTCCAGAAACCTGAGGCAAAAGAGGCTGGGAGTGCTTTCTCCTTACCTTCCCTGCACCTGTTCCCCAACCACCTAGAGCACAGCCTCTTGGGAGGGCGGGGCCCCAGGAGTCACAGGCATGATAAGTGGCAGCCAGGAGGGGGGGATCTGACAGGGGCTGGGGTGTCGGGACAACAGAGTTTAATTTGGCCCTTGCACACAGCCCCTCTTCGTGCTGGGCAGGGCCTGTGAGGGTCCACTGGCCACCCTCTCTGGCCTCTACTTTGACTGTGACATCACCATTCTGCCAGAGAACTCCAGGGAAGGAAGTGTGCTCTGGGCAAGAGTTCTAGAAGCTTCTCCAGGAGGCAGGGGCCATAGCAGGTTTGGGGAGGGTGGCATGTCTGGCTTTACATCCAAGGGACTTCTTGGCCTTGACCGTCTTCACCCTTGATTGGTGGTAGCCCTTGCCAGCGTGAGGAAGCAGATCCTCTTAAACCACCCTCTGACCCACTCAGTTTTCAGTCCTGGGCTGGGCCAGAGAGTGGACAGTTGACCCCCAAGGATGGTAATTACACCACCTCCCAGTGCTTCTGAGATTTTTCTGGCAAGGAGCTCATTTCTCATTTAAATGAGGAAAGCCTGAACTCTTCCAGCAGGCAGTCCTGGGGGCCAAGAGAAAGCAGCCTGGGCCAAGGCAGTCCTGAAGAACTTCAGCGGAGACAGCCATGGACCCAGAAGAGCCGTCCCTTAGCTAGCATGGCCGTGTGCCAGGCCCCAAGCTAAGCACCCTACATGCAGTATCCCCTTTGATACCCATAACTGCTAGAAAGAGGGTGTCCTTATGCCCATGTTTCAGGCAGGGAAACTGAAGCTTGAGAGGTAAAGGCAGCAGGCCGAGGCCCCACAGCTGATGAATAGAAGCACCCACTACCAGGTTGCACATCTATCTGCCTCCAAAGCTGGACTCACTGCTGACCTGTCTGTCTCCTGCAGACTCTTCCCAGTACATAGGAAAACCCGTTTTCTCATCCCTGACCCTCAGTCATAGGGTTAAAGAGAGAAGGGCAGAAGCAAAGAACTTGAGCCTGATATCACCTAGATCATCAGCTTTGGGGTGTGGGAGTCTCCACTGCTTGGCCTGTCAAATCTGCAATGAACCCCATTGGGAGGCGGCTGCTCTGACCTGCTTCAAATGATTTTTCAGATGATTTCAGTGAGGCCCCGGGGGCTGCAGGAGGGGAATCCTTGGGGGTCTGTGTCTGAGCAGTGGTTCTGAGGTGGGGTTGTCAGATAAAACATAAGATGGTCGGTGCAATTTTAATTCCAGATGAACAATAATTTTTTAAAATATAAGTATGCCCTAAATATCGCATGGGGCTCTTCTGGGGTCTCCTCACTCTGGCTGGGGCCCTGGTGCATGGGAGCTGGCATGGGGCTGGGAGTTGCTGCTTCATCTCCCACTGTAGCCTCAGGCCCATCTAGGAAGTTGCACCTGTGGGGGCAGGAGAATAGGGACGGCCTTCCGGAGACTTTGGCTGCTGCGGTCACTGAACAAGTGTGGCCTTTCACTGTTGTCTTTGTGGAGCCTCGATTCCTCCCTCTGTAAAATGAGAGTGGTAGACGAGGATATGGCTGCACAGGAGTGGTTGCTTTGCACACCTCTTGGGCATGAGGGTTAGAGTTCCACTTTTCCAGGAGGCTGTAGGGGCTCCCATGCAGGGGGAGGGCACAGAGTGAATGATCAGAACTCCCTTTTTGTCCAGGCTGGGGTCCCCAGAGCCCGGCAGCCTTGAGTCTGTCCTTGTCTCTTGTGAGCCATGGATGCTTGGAGCAGGTGTTCAGCCCACAGCAGAGTGGGAGAGGATGCGGGACAGTTGACCTTGTCTCCAGGCCCTAGGGAGTTAGCAGAGGAGGCACAATGGTGGCGGTGGCACCAGGAGGGGGATGGGCTAGTGGGAGTCCCTGGGTCAGGTGAGCCTGGAAGTAGGTGATGGGAGGGATGGGGTGGTGGAATGGTGAAGAGGGGGAAAGGGCCTCCCCTGAGGCCCAGGACACTTGGTGCTATTGGCTTTCCTAACCAAGGTACTCCACCCCAGGGCATGGCCTTGCTCAGGGCTGAGGGCAGGTGGAGCACACCTAAGTCTGTAGCTATTGGTGTGGGGGCCAGGGCTGGACCTCTCTGCCCTTTCTCTGCCACTGGGCAGCCCTGCAAACCCCACTCCTTGCCCTTTTGGATGGTGGATGCTTCTTTCTGAGGCATACGTGGTTGGGGTGGGGTGGTACACAGGCAGAATGGAGGGCGGTGGGGCTGGGGGTGAGTGGGCAGGACAGAGTCCAGAGGCGTTTTTCCAAAGAGGTCAAGAAATCTCTTTCCAGTGATTCAGAAGCGATGTGTCAGACCATGCTGCGTGTGTGGGCCTGAGTTTTCTGTGGCGTTGTGCTTGTGTGTACTTAGATGTGAAGATGGCTGTGCCAATGCACAGATGTGCATGCTTGTGTATCTGGCATGCATGCTCGTCCTGTGAAATGTGTTAGTGTGCATGCAGAAAACCTGGGCGCTGCCCTTTTGCCATCTCAGGCTGAGGAGGGGGTCTGGGAGTGCCTGCAGGTGTGTGGCTCTGCGTGCGTGTGGGGTGTCGGCATGGGTAGAAGGGCTGAAGACCTTACAGAGCAGATTCTGGGTGGAGCAGCTTCTAGTCCGGCCCTGTATAGCTCCTGCTCTGCTTCCCTGGTCTCCTGGACCCCAGTTTCTTCAAAGCTCCCTCACTCGCATCACTGACCCAGCGTCCAAGACTGGGTTTCTGAAGCGGAGCAGTGCCATCTGGTGGCAGGCTGAGGCTGTGCCACGAACGAGTGAGCTGGACCCTGTGTTCACAGGAGGGTTCTTTGCCTTTCTGGGCCCCAGCCAGTGGGGAAGTCAGGGCCGCGCTGGTTAAACCATGAACAGAGGGAGGGTATCTGAGGCTGGAACCCTCCATCCTTATGCATTTTGGGTGTGTGGACCAGGGAGGCGTGGCAGGACAGTCAGTTGAAGGAGTGCTGGAGGCCAGCCATAGGAGTTAGGAGTCCAGCCTCTGGACCCAAAAACCTGGGCCCCATTTCTTGGACCACCTCTCTGTGCTCAGATTTCTCATCTGTGTAGGTGGCTAACTGTATGTACCCTGTGAGGTGGTAGTGAAGGTTGTATGAAAAAGTGTTGGTAGAACACTTGGCTCAGAGCTGAGCCTGCCGTAAAGTTAAAGGACATGATAGTGGCCATTATTGACCCAGGCGAAGTTCCAGAAGCACAGAGAAGGGAGCTCTGTGTCACGGCAGGTGAAAAGGTTGCAGAGTGGGGATACGTCTGTGTGGCACTGCCACCCCACATTCTGGAATTTTGTGCCTGAGCAGCTGCTCCAAGTTACATGTTTAAGTGAAGGAGGAAGGAGGTCTCTTTTCTGTAAGTAGGGGAATGGGATCGAATGGGGAATGGAATCAAGAGACTCAGCATTCAGGCTCTGGGCTTTAAAAAAAAATTATTACTGAGAGAGAGATAGAGAGAGAGAGGGAGGGAGAGACAGAGGAGATTGAGACATCAATTTGCTATTGCACTTACTGGTGCTTTCACGGGTTGTTTCTTGTATATGCCCTGACCAGGTTCGAACCTGCGACCTTGGCGTATGGGGACGACACTCTAACCCACTGAGCTACCTGAACAGGGTGCTGGCTAGTTTCTTACTAGCTATGGAACCTGAACATGGCAGCAGGCTTGCTGTGCTCCATGTTCCCCAAGTGAAAGTGTTGGCTCTGAGGACTCCGTAGAAACGCACAGAAACTTGCTAAGGACTCCCCAGAGAGACAAAGGCCGGGTAGGATCCTGTCAGGGAGAGATTCCGCTCATCTGCGAAGTCACATTTATCGTTCATGTCCCCAAAAAGGGATCCGAGTCAGTCAGTTGTTCTGGTCCTGCTGCTAATTAGTTGTGTGATGTTAGGCAAGACACTCACTCTCTCAGCCTCACTTTTCCCAGCTGCAAAATAAAGGAATTAAATTAGATGACCTCCGAGTTCAGCCCTGCCTTACTTATGGCCTTTGGATTTTTTCCCCTTTTCTCTACCTCGTATATAATACCTAGGATAAATATTTGTGGATCCTACAGGCAAAGTCTTGTGGAGAAAGACAAAGAAAACCCAAAGCCTTCTGTTTAATGGGTGCTGTGATTTCTAACATGCTTGTGGGAAATATTTTCTTAGATCCTGGTATGTTAACAAAGGGGCAGATGGGAGAGTAAAACAAAAGCTCTCCTGTCACAAGAGGAAGAACAAGGTAAGGAAAAGGTATCCAGCCCTTGTAGTACTGGTTTGGAACGACTCAAGTTCCTCACTTTTCGCTTCCGCCTTCTGAAGCAGCCAATGACTACCCAGCCGTTCGCGTTAATCTTAGGAACTACAAACCCCAGAAGTCAGTACGCGGGGGAGAAGCGCTCCTGCGCTAATTGAGTGATAGGCCCCGCCCCTAGAAGCGGAACTTCATTTCCCAGGAGGCTTCGGCGTTCGTTAATATACCTCCGCTCGCTCTGGCGTTTCCCTGCGGCCTCCCGCTAGCGAGCCTCGCGCCAAGTCGGAGGGAGGGCGGAGGCGCGCGCGCAGGCGCGCGCGGGGTGCACGTAGCGCGCGACTGACGCATAATATGTGGGCCACTCTGGAGCCGTGGTCGCGCTGTGTGTGAGTGAGGGATAGTGCGGGACCTGAGGCGGTGTGTGTGAACTGTGGCCGCTGGCGGGGTCAGGGGGGAGCGGCAGAGCCGCCCGGGAAGGTGAGCGGGGAAGGGAGGAAGACGGCTCTCTAGGAGGAGCTCGAGGAGACAGGGCGCGTGGCCCGGCGGGCGGGAGAGTGGGCGCGGGCTGGGGGAGGGGCGGCACCTGCCCGGGCGGCCGGCGGCGAGGGGGCGGGCCGGGCCGCCAGGGAGGCTGGGCCCCGGGCCTGACAGGACTTTTCCTCCTCCAAATTCTTGGCTCGGGGGCGGGGCCTTCGCGTTCTTCCTGCAGTCCGCAAAAGAAGCTTCCCGAGAGTAACTCTTCCGCCCGGAGTGGGGGGGTAGGGGTGTGCCCGCCCCTACCTGTAGGAGGGGCCTCTCTCCTCCCCCTTGTCACGTTTTTCCTCCCAATCATCCTAATCTCCGTTCCGTACGGACTGGGGAGCTCCATCTTCCCTGCCGCCGTACGGCGGCCCCCTTCCCAGACTGTTTCCGCCTCTAGCTCCAGTCACCTGGGCGGGCTTTCTCCTCCCTCGGCCTCGAGCTGGCTTCCCCTGCACCCGCCAGGCTCTGGGACCGGGCGAGGGGGCGGAGCCTCCCGGGCACTCCTCCCACCCCCGTGGTGAGGGGGTAGGGTAACCAGAGGTGTGAGGGTCCTGCGGCGTGGAGCCGAAGCTCGGAGTGCCCGCCTGCCAGGCTTCCCGCGAACCTGTTTCCGTGGGTTCTAGTCGTTTGCAACTGAGGTGTCACAGGCCTTTGCTTAACTCCGTCTTCTCTTACTAAACGGTTTCCTCCCTATTGCAGTGTTAGCGCTCGGGTTTCGTATTTGTTGAAGTAGTAGTTTTGGAAACTCTGTAGTACTTTTTGAGTCCCAAATGACTTGTCCCTGTCCGCATCACGTTGTTTTTTTCTCACTCTGTTTTCATTGAAGCCTTTTAATTAGTCTGCGTTTTAATTAATTTATATTAGCATCTTCCTGTTCTGAACGCTTTGTTAATGTAGAATGAGAGGTTCATTGACATTGTCGACCTGTAATTTTCTTTTTCCAGTTTACTGGAGTTTATCTTTAAGGCTTATATAAGCTCTACTGGAGTTTACCTTTGAGGTTTATATAAGCTTGTATGGTTAGTCTCCTTAGGAGTGGAGTTGGTGTTTTCTACTTGATGATGTCTAGGCTTGGGTTTTATCTACAGCAGTTTTCCGTTTTGGGGTGGTGATATATTTTTGGATGTTAAGGAGCGAAAAGGACTTGAGGTGGTGAACACACAGTACAATATACAGATCATGTGTCATAGAATTGTAGATTTGAAACCTATAGAATTTTATTAACCATTGTCACCCCAATAAATTCAATAAAATTTTTTTAAAAAGTAGCTAATAGAATTTGGATAATATATAGGAAATAATAACTTCATGCTCAAATATCGCGAGTAGTTGGTGAGCACAATGTTTTACTGTTTTATGTACAGTTGTTTAATAGAGAAGGAATCTGGTGAAATGAACCACGTTAGCTTATCTTGGAGTGATTGAAGTTTTTAGTTTTTTTTATTATTGCTTTTAGAGAGGGACGTGGGAGGGGAAGAGAGAGAAAACATCGATTTGTTGTTCCAATTATATATGCATGTATTGGTTGATTCTTGCATGTGACCTGACCTGAGATGAACCTGCAATCCTGTCTCATCAGACACGTTCTAACCGACTGAGCTACCTGGCCAGGACCTGAAGTGGGCTTATTACTACTAATTTTCTTACATTGATTTTGTAAAGGAGATGGTCATGGACAGTAATAGAGAATTGTTATACGTGGTTTTATATTTCATACTAGTTATTAGTTAAATTTTACATGAAGCTCCAAACTTGGATTATTTTCCCCAGTTTTATGTTTTGCTTTTAAATAAGGAAGAATGCTTTCAAACATCTGCTTCAGATTTGTAAGCGTATGAAGTCTTTCCTTAGCGTGGACTTTATTTTAGGCTTTGGGATAATTCTGCTGAATAGGCCATTCAGTATTGTATTTTAGAAGAGGACAGATTTTATGATTCAATTAAAAAATTACAAAATAATTGAAAAATGGTAGGACTAAGGTATTAACGTATGATGAAAAACCTTTCTTTTATCTTTATCCATTAGAAAGTCAGTTACCTGCCACAAAAGTAATAGCTATTCTCTATTCTTTGTGTATTCTTCCAGGAATATTTTATTCTGGGGATACACACACCCTTTGCTTTTCTCACTAGACTACATTAGGGAAGGAAATACTTCTTAACTTTTTCAAACTTTTTATTATGAAAAATTTCAAACATTAAAAAGTTGAAAGAATAGTAAAGTGAGCACTTGTTTATCCATCCAGATTCAACAGTTAATATTTTGCCATATTTTCTCTCTGTATGGGTGTGGTGTGTATTTACTTTGCAGAACTGGTTGAAAATAAGTTGCATACATATCACCCCAAATACTTCTGTAGCCATCTTTTAAGGATGAAGACATTCTACATATTTTTTGTAGGGCTTTACATTATTCCCTTGTATGGACAGTATTATTATTTAACCTTCAGAACAGTCATTTCCGTTTCATAGATAAGGAAATTGAGATTTGGAGAAGTTAAATAACTTGATCAAGATCTCACAGGTAGAAGAGAACCAAGATGGAGGCATAGGTAGACACACTGTGCCTCCTCACACAACCAAAAGAAGGACAACAATAATTTAAAAACAAAAAACCAACCAGAACTGACAGAAAATCGAACTACAAGAAAGTCTGACAACCAAGGAGATAAAGAAGAAACAGTCATCCAGACTGGTAGGAGGGGCAGAGACGGGCAGCTGGGGTGCACAGGACTCGGGGCAATGTGGCCGGATCCAGAGACTGGCGGAGTGAGGGACGAACGGGGCAGGCAGTCCCAATGCTAGCAGACCCCGAGGCCCCACTTTGGCGCATAGATAAACCAAGAGGGCCAGACTCAGAGTGGCGGAGAACGGGGCAGGCAGTATGGTGGGTAGCAGACCCTGTGGCCTCACATTCTCGCATAGATAAACCAGAATGAACGGCAGGGGAGCGGAGCAGACCACGTAACCCAGGGCTCCAGCGCGGGGAAATAAAGCCTCAAATCTCTGATTGAAAGCACCTGTGGGGGTTGAGACGGTAGCAGGAGAAACTCCCAGCCTCACAGGAGAGGTTGTTGGAGAGACCCACAGGGGCCTACAACGTACACAAGCCCACCCACATGGGAATCAGCACTAGAGGGGCCCAGTTTGATTATGGGTAGCGGAGGGAGTGACTGAAACCTGGCAGAGAGCAGAACAAGCGCCATTGCTCCCTCTTGGGGGCCCCCCCCCCCTGTGTTACAGCACAGCCACCAGCATTACCCCGCCCCCTTGAACACCTAAGGCTCTGCCCCTTTACGTAACAGGTGCGCTGAGGACAAAAAAAAAGGCCCAAATGAAAGAACACATCAAAGCTCCAGAAATAAGCAGCGAACAGATAGCCAACCTATGAGATGCACAGTTCAAAACACTGGTAATCAGGATGCTCACAGAATTGGTTGAATTTGGTCACAAACTAGATGAAAAAATGAAGGCTATGCTAAGAGAAATAAAGGAAAATGTACAGGGAACCAATAGTGATGCGAAGGAAACTGGGACTCAATCAACGGTGTGGACCAGAAGGAAGGAAGAAACACCCAACCAGAAAAGAATGAAGCAACAAGAATTCAGAAAAATGAGGAGAGGCTTAGGAACCTCCAGGACATCTTGAAACGTTCCCACATCCGAATTATAGGGGTGCCAGAAGGATAAGAGGAAGAGCAACAAATTGAAAGCTTATTTGAACAAATAATGAAGGAGAACTTCCCTAATCTGGCAAAGGAAATAGACTTCCAGGAAGTCCAGGAAGCTCAGAGAGTCCCAAAGAAGCTGGACCCAAGGAGGAACATACCAAGGCACATCATAATTACACTACATAAGATGAAAGATAAGGAGAGAATCTTAGAAGCAGCAAGAGAAAAGGACACAGTACCTATAAAGGAGTTCCCATAAGAGTGTCAGCTGATTTCTCAAAAGAGACCTTACTGGCAAGAAGGGGCTGGCAAGAAGTATTCCAAGTCATGAAAGGCAAGGACCTACATCCAAGATTACTGTAACCAGCAAAGCTATCATTTAGAATGAAAGGGCAGATAAAGTGCTTCTCAGATAAGGGAAAGCTAAAGGAGTTCATCATCACCAAGCCCTTATTATATGAAATGTTAAAGGGATTTATCTAAGAAAAAGAAAATAAAAAATATGAACAGTAAAAATGACAGCAAACTCACAGTTATTAACAACCACACCTAAAACAAAAACAAAAGCAAACTAAGCAAACAGCTAGAACAGGAACAGAACCACAGAAATGGAGATCATATGGAGGGTTATCAACAGGGCAGTGGGAGGGGGAGAGAGGGGGGGAAAGGTACAGAGAATAAGTAGCATAAATGGTAGGTAGAAAATAGACAGGGGGAGGGTAAGAATAGTATAGGAAATGTAGAAGCCAAAGAACTTATATGTATGACCCATGGACATGAACTATAGGGGGGGAGTGTGGGAGGGAGGGGGGTGGGCAGGATGCAGTGGAGTGAAGGGGGGGAAATGGGACAACTGTAATAGCATAATCAATAAATATATTAAAAAAAAGATCTCACAGGTATGTCTGTAGAGTTGGGATATGAATGCTTAAAGTCCTTTTCTACCAAGTGACAATCGATTAGTCTTGGGGACCTCTCTGAGCCCATTTCCTAATCTGTAGAAAAGGGAAGGGTGGTTGTGAAAATTCAGAAAAATTGTAAGCAAATTACTTAGCCAAATGTCTGCTCCGTGCTAATATTCACCAATTGGTAACTACTGTGTCACCATTGGACAGACATTAAATTCTGCATGCCACCTAAAGAACTCACTTTAAAACATGGTGAGTTGAGAATAAAAATAAGAAAAAATGAGAAAGAAAACAAAAAACTATGGTGTATTAATTTACCTTCACTGACTTGTGCATAACAAGATGTGTATAATGCATTTTGTATTAATAGCCTTTCATTGATAGTAAAATGATTTATCATTGAT
Source organism: Desmodus rotundus (assembly GCF_022682495.2). Classification (NCBI taxonomy): domain Eukaryota; kingdom Metazoa; phylum Chordata; class Mammalia; order Chiroptera; family Phyllostomidae; genus Desmodus; species Desmodus rotundus. Next base: position 59,519 of record NW_026527153.1, on the reverse strand, counting down.
CTTGTAACTTTAGTCTGTTATAAGTTTATATTTTCCCTGGGCAAGTAATTATTCCCAAAGTTATGACTGTTCTTAGGAATAATTAATCAGAACCTTTGAAAATGGTACCAGAAGAATAGGTTTAAATTGAACACTAAAATTTTAATGTCCCTGAGTTGACCTTTACTAGAGGTAGTATTTTCTTTAAACTTTTACCTTTATGTGTTTCATTTGCTGATTTCTTAAATTTTCCAAAAGGCATTCCCTTGTAGAACTTTTTTTAAATTAAAAACATTGTAAAATTCACATACCATAAATTAACCTTTCCTATTTTAAAGTGTATAGAATTCAGTGGCACTTAGTATTCTAACATCGTTGTGCAGCCATCACGTCTTTTAGTTTCGAGACATTTTCATCACCCCAAAAGGACCCCATACCCGTTAAGGAGTCATTTCCTATTTCCTCCTCCCTCAAGCCTCTGGCAACCAGTAGGCAACTTTCTCTATGTGGCTTTACCTATTCTGGATGTTTCCTATAAATAGAATCACACAGTATGTGAGGTTTTGTGTCTTGCTTCTTTCATTTAGCATATTGTTTTCAAGATTTATCCATAGCTGTAACATGTATCAGTACTTCATTCCTTTCTATGGCTGAACAGTATTGTATTTTATGAATATAACTACGTTTGGTTTAATCCGTTCACTCATTGATGGACACTTGTAGTTCCCACCTTTTTGGCTATTGTGAATATGCTGCTTTGAACATTTGTGTACAAGTATTTGAATATCTGTTTTCAATTTGTTTTGGGTATATGTATCAAGCATTTGTGTACAAGTATTTGTGTACCAGTATTCGAGTATCTATTTTCAGTTTGTTTTGGGAGCAGAATTGTTGAGTCATGTCATAATTCTGTTTTAACGTTTAAAAAAAACATTTTTGAAGAGCCACATGACTGTTTTCCATACTTGCTGTTACACCGTTTTACATCCCCATTAGCAGTATACCTTCCAATTTCTCCACCTCCTTGCCAGTGCTTGTTATTTTCTGATTTTGGGGGCGTAGGCATTCTTGTAGGTGTGAGTGCTATTGTATTGTGGTTTTTGACTGCTATTTCTCTAATGGCTAATGAGTTTGACCATCTTTTCTTGTGTGTATTGGCTATTTGTATATCTTCTTTGGAAAGATGTCTATTCAAGGTCTTTGCCCATTTTTGAATCAGGTTTTGTTGTTGTTGAGTTGTAGGAGTTCTTTATATATTTTGCATACTAGATCCTTATCAAATATATGATTTACAAATATTCTTTCCACTTTGTGGGTTGTCTTTTCACTTAAAAAAAAACATTTTATTTATTTACTTTTTAGAGAGGGGACAGGAAGGAGAAAGAGAGGGAGAGATACATCAGTGTGTGAGAGATACAGCCATTGGTTGCCTCTCACGCCCCCAACTGGGGACCTGGCCACACAACCCAGGCACGTGCCCTGACTGGGAATAGAACCAGCGACCTTTCTGTTCACAGGCTGGCACTCAGTCCACTGAACCACACCAGCTGGGGCGAGTACCACAGGCTTGATTATTGTAGCTTTGTACCAAGTTTTGAAATCAAGTGTGAATTCTCCAACTTCTCTTTCAAGACTGTTGGTTAGTCAGGGTCCCTTGCAATTATATATGAATTTTTGGATGGAAGTTTCCATATTTGCAAAAAAGGTCTTCAGGCTTTTGATAGGGATTGCAGTGACTATTGACTACTTCGGAGAGTATTGTCATGTTAACAATGTTAAATCTTTTAGTCCATGAACACAGGATGTCTTTCCATTTATTTAGGCCCTCTCTAATTTATTTCAGCAGTGCTTTGTAGTTCTTAGTATATGTCTTGGGGCTTTTTGGGTTAAATTTTTTCCTTAATATTTTACTTTTTTGGTGCCATTGTAAATGAAATTGTTTTCTTAATTTCTTATCTGGATTGTTCATTGCTAGTGTAGATCTTGTATTCTGTAGCTTTGCTTTGCTAATTTATTAACTAATAGTTTTTTTTTGGGGGGGTGGATTCCTTAGGATTTCCTGTATATAGGATCATGTCATTTTGTGAATAAAGACAATTTTACTTTTTCCTTTCTAACTTGGATACCTTTATTTCTTTTTCTTGACTAATTGCTCTGACTAGACTTCAGTACAGTGTTTTATATTAAGCTTTCAGTCTTTCAGCATATAATGCTAGCTGTGGATTATTTTAAAATGCCCGTTACGATGTTGAGAAAGTTCTCTTCTGTTCCCAGTTTATTGTTTTTATACAAAAGGGTGTTGGATTTCGTCAGCTGCTTTTTCTCTATCAATCAATCAGATAATCGTTTTTTTTTTTTCTCCTTCATTCTGTTAATGTGTGTGTGTTATATTAATTGACTTTTGTGTGTTGACCACCCTTGCATTTCTGGGGAAAATCCCACTTGGTTACGATATATAATCCTCTCTATATGCTGCTATACTCAGCTTGCTAGTATTTGTTGAGAATTTTTGCATCTATATTCATAAAGTATATTGGTCTTTAGTTTTATCTGGTTTTGGTATGCGGGTGATGGTGTTCATAGAATAAATTAGGAAAAAATGCTGGCTCCTATTCTGTTTATTTGGAAGAATTTGAGGATTGATGTTAATTTCTGTAAATGTTTGGTTAAATTATTGCTCCACCTAACTGACCTGGCTAGTACTTCTCAAGATTGTCAAGGTCATGAAAAACAAGGAAAGACTCAAAAACTTGTCATTGACCAGTGGACAGTAGAGAAACGACAACTAAATGCAATGTATCCTGGATGAGATCTTGGAACGGAAAAGGGGCACGGATGGGAAAACTGGTGAAATCTGAATCAAGTCTGGGGTCTAGTTAATAATAATGTTGGGTTTCTTAATTTTGACACTGTACCATCACAAAATAGGGTGCTAACATTAGGGGAAAATGAGCTGGGTGAAAGGATATATGGGAATTTTACTATCTTTGCAACTTTTTTGTAAATCTGAAGTTATTCCAAGTAAGAACTTTATTTAAAAAATGCATGTATAGTTAGTAGTCACAGTCAAAAATGCAGCCTGGGGTTTCGGAAATCCATAAAAGTCATACCTGCAGCAATTTTTTTTTTTTTTGTAACCTTGGTTAGAAAGTCTGAAAATGTAGACTCTTTTCTTCAGAAAAGAAGCCTTTTAATTTAATTTTAATCTTTTTGTTTTTGGAACTGTTTGTTCTCTTTTGGAGTTGTGGGTAAACCAGGTGACATGATTCACTACTACTACAATTGCTTTTACTTTATTAAAATGCAAATGCTTTCAATTTAGATACTTTTATGTACTTCTTTTGGTCTTACCGTAGATATCTCTAGAAGAGTGAACTATCCTAGAGCACATAGTAATCCCTTTCTGGTGTGAAACTTTTATTAGAACGGTTGCTATTTCAGTGAAAATAACATTTTGGGTGGCAGGATCTGACATTTTGATCCTAAAGCTACTTCGGCAAATAAGTTGATCTATAAGCCATTTAAGCATCTGGATCTCATTTATTCCTTTTGGAGCTCCTTATAAACCTCTCTTCCCAGTGTATATATGTATCGTGTGGCTCCTCCAAAGCCGGTCTCAGCTCCTTGTCCATGTATCCCCCATGGGCCGACTATAAAAACCCAGCAACTCCTCCTTCCCAGGAAATCAGCTGTGAGAGAGTTAGGAAGCCTGAGGGACAAATGGGCTTATAATACTCTTTCCCAACTTTCACTATCTTAAGATTTAACCAGGAAAGTGTTATCTTTCACAGAACTTTAGCCCAAAGACTGAGATAGAAGGCAAAATAGCTCTGGCTGTTGTGGCTCAGTTGGTTGGAGTGTTGTCCTGCAGCTGAAAATTTGCAGGTTCACTTCCTGGTCAGGGCGCATACCTAGGCTGTGGGTTTGGTCCCTGGTCTGGGCATGTACTAGAGGCAGCCAGTTGATGCTACTGTCTTGATTCTATGTTTCTCTCCCTTTCTCTCTAAAAAGCAATGAAAAAATGTCCTCGGGTGAGGATAAAAACAAACAAAAAAAAGAGCAAAATATTTTGGGGAGTTACTTTTGCCACATTTTGTATTTTTAAAAAATATATATCCTCAAAATTTTGGAGCTCAGAGATCTAGACCTGGTACTATTTTATATATAATATGTAGGTATATGCACTTTTGAGAGGTGAAAGGGACCATAGCTTTTGTCTGATTCTCAAAGGGATTTCCTGATACTAGAACGTTTAAGAACCACAATTTCAGTCTGTTTCCCTGTCTGTAAACTGAGGTTGAGAGAGACGACAGGACTTGCTGGTCATGGTAACCATCCAGGCTCCCAGTCCCGAGCTTCTCACTGTGCTGCAGATAAAGACTGTCTCCAGGGTCCAAGGGGGAAAATTTGGTCTTGCTTTTAATTATTTCCTATACTTGTTCATCCCTTTTCTTTCCCCTCCCTTTTCTCTTTGTAGGAAGTAGGTCACATTTTTTTCCTTTATTGTCACTGTTACTGTTCTTTGCTTCCTTAGGCCAAGCCATGACGACGGTAGCGGTACATGTGGACTCCAAAGCTGAGCTCACTACCCTGCTGGAGCAGTGGGAAAAGGAACATGGCAGTGGGCAGGACATGGTACCTATCCTTACCAGGTATGAACAGTTAAGTTTTTTAAAAAATTACTCTTTTTTAAACAGATTTCATTTATTTACTTTTAGAGAGAGGGAGAAAGGGGGAGGAAGAGGGAGGGAGACATTGGTGTGCGAGGGAAACGACGATTGGCTGCCTCTTGAAGGCCCCTAACCAGGGACCTGGCCTGCCACCCAGGCATGTGTCCTGACAGGGAATAACTGTGAAAGGAGGAATCATAAGAGGGGATCATGTTAACGGTAGATTCACTTAATTGCTCAAAAAATACTGATCAAATATGTGCTGAAAAGGCTCAAATGTTTTGTTTTCAAGGCTACTTCACATTTATCATGTTTGACCATCATCTTTGACACTATGTTAAGTTATTCAGCAGTGGGCCTAAAATAGAGGGCCCTGTCTTCAAGGAGCTAACTTTCTAGGCAACTAATGGATAAGAAACAATGCAGAATAGTACAAAATAATATATAATGAACTGCTGAGTCTGGCAATATGGTTCATAAATATTGTAGAGGTTATGAGAATGGAAATAACTTTAATAAGTCAGCTTCTTTTATTCACTCAACAAATATTTGAGGACCTTTTGTTGTTAGAACTGTCTGAGACACTTCTCTGAATCTCAGCTTCCTCATTTGTTACTAAAAGTATCACTGAGAGTTACATTGTTACAAGAAAGCCATTCTCAGATCTACTTGTGAAAGACTGCATAGCCAGACAGTGGGAATTGGAGGTTAGAATACTGAGTTTTAACTGCAGTTCCAGTGTGCTTTCCAATACAAGATGAGATCAAGTTTCCTTGGAACAGAGATTTGAAAGATGGTGGAGTATAGTTTGATGAAAAGCAGGGAAACAGATTTTCTATAAAATGCAAAAAATGTGACTGAAAAAGATACTGAGGAGAGAATGGACTGGGGCACGTTTTTGTGGCAATGAGGAAGTGGGCCCTACTGGAGTGGAGGGTGAACAGAAGCAGGAATGGAAAGTAAACTTGTATGGAGCAAGATCGTAAAAAGATCTTCAAGGTTAGAGCGGAATTTAAGGGACAGAAGGATGAAATCAGAGTACAGTTTATTTTAGATAGGGGCAACTTCTGACAACCTCCAAATTGTGGGTCTGTTAGTTCACTGGATATTTCCTGAAGTGCCTTCATGGTTTTCCTTCCTCCCTCAACTGGCTGCAGGTTTGGGTATTTGGTATATTCCATGATATTTGGGTATTTGGGGAGTAGAAATTGTTTTATGAGGTGGTGGTTTTGATTTCTGTTCATCAGGAAAATACCCCTTTCCTACTTTTTGCTTCTATTTTTTACTTTGTTGAATGGACTATTATAGGTGGTGGTACAAGTTTTTATCTGCTTCTCTAGAGTTGACCTTGTCTTCCTTTTGTGCTAGGATGTCTGAATTGATTGAAAAAGAAACTGAAGAATATCGTAAGGGGGATCCAGACCCATTTGATGATCGACATCCAGGTGAGACCTGTGTTCTCTTAACTTAACCCTAATTTTCTTAAAAAGTGCTTATAGAAAATATCTTTCAATTGAAATAGCATATTTTATGCTAAGTTTTAAGACCTAATATTTGTTAAAATACTGTTCAAGAAGGGAGCAGTGAGGAAAAATAAATTTCTGGGAAAATTGAAATAATTTGTAATACTTACAGATCAAATAGAACATAGTTAATTAACTTAAAGGAACTAAATTATATAGGTATGACCTTATTGACTTGTTTGGTATGATTACAAAGACTTAAAAAGAAAAATTCTTTCTCTTTTGACTTTCACACTGAAAGGTGGTGTGCCTTCATCTTTCTAACAATGATAACTATTACTGGGGAAACGTAGTTCAGAATGCATTCAGTGTCTTGCTTTTAGTTATGATGCTGATATATACTTGGAGCCTTGAATAATAACCAGGCTCCTCGATGTCTGCTTTAGTGTCTTGGCAGCTGAAGTGTGCCATTTCATGTTAATCTGGTTTTATTTGGGGCCGATTCAATTAGAGTCATGGCAACCCAGCCCGCTTTTGGCATGGAATTTGCTATAATACGAAACTGTATGGAACTTGAGACTGCCATTGCATGTTCTATCCAAGGTGGGTTCCCAGTAGGTAAAGCTTAAGTCATGTCCAGGCTCACACTGCATGTAACTTGCTCAAACGCCTGAGCAGTTCTTTGAAAAAAATAAGAACATTGTATATCCACCTGAACGCTCCAGGGTTAATTTCTCTTTCTTAGACATTTGTTCTCAAATGTAAGTTACGCATTGCAGATTGAGTATCCAGTTGTTTATGTGATGTTATCGGATGCCCTAGACATCCCCACTTGTGACTTCAGAGGACTTCACCTATTTAACCCACTTTTTTAAAAAAGATTTTATTTACTTGTTTTTAGAGAGAGGGGAAGGGAGGGAGAACGAGAGGGAGAGAAACATCGACATGCTAGAGATACATCAATTGGTTGCCTCTTGCACGTCCTCCACTGGGGACCTGGCCCACAACCCAGGCATGTGCCCTGACTGGGGATTGAACCGGCAATCTTTTGGTTTGCAGGCTGGCACTCAATCCAGTGAGCCACACCAGCCAGAGCTAATCCACATTTTCAGTAAGGCAATCAGAGCATAAAGAAGTACGATGGTGAATGTGAAATAAGAATTTTAATTGATGTATGGCATTATGAAAATAACTGAGAGATGATCGTGCTCAGTGACATTGCCTTAGAAAGGGCGAAATGGTAATGAAGGAGGAGAGAGAGACAGAAGGGTGCCTTCTTTCAGGAGAAATTTAAAGACTATTTTTTTCCTCCCTACCTCTTATGTTAAGCAATATTTGTCATTAGGTATTATTTCTATTAATAAATGGAAAGGCCTTAGTTTCATTATTTCTAAACATAGAAAGTTGGTAATCTTAGGTCCTCATTTGTTTTTATGATACTGTTCTCTAACTTTTCTTTCTATGAATTACTTAGGGATATAATTACAGATTGAGAAAAACTTCACATCAGCAGCTTACATCTTTCCTTTATCCTTTGACTAAATTTTTCACTCTGTTTTGAAATGAAAATTAAATAAAATACATGATATCTGTTTTAAAAACAAGCCAATAATTCTCTCAACTGTTAACTTACTCTTTAACCTTTAGGCTGTGTGTTAAGTAGATCCTAGGTCCCTGGTCTCTTCTCTTTCTCCAGGAGCTTGGACATTAACACCAAGGTTACTGTATCTTTGGAGTTGATTGCTTAGTGGGATCCACCCGGCCCCCCCTGCCCCGCCCCCACGCACCCCCAGCCTGGGATGTCAGTGCAAGTCTGCTACTGTTGGCATTGTAGTTGCAAGGGGGTTTGGACCTGGAGTCTGTCTTTTCTAAGCCACCCATCAAAACAAGTTGTGCTTCCTGCCTTTCTGAGGCTGGGAAGTCAGGGATTTTCTGTTTTAGGTCCCTGATTCTTTTGTATACATTTGTAGACCTTGTATACATTTTACAATGCTGGTCTGGGTGTAGTGCTCATTTATTTAATTCAGCATTGTTATATAGGCAGTATCCTGGGAGATTGGAAGGTGAGAGAGCAGTGTCTCAAAAAGTTGTTACATTGTCACTTCTAATTTTAAAGAATGTTTCTTAAGAAATCTAATTTATCAAAAGAACATCGTCCTTGTTTATATTTCTTTTTGCTGGTGTTTTAGTGGTATTTTAGTAGTATTTGTAACAACCTGGCTGCTTTCATAGAGGTCTAAGTTGCTTGGCTGGGATGACTTACTCATTCTTTTGTTTGTGCCCCCCTCTTCTTCTGGTAGGTCGAGCTGATCCAGAGTGTATGCTGGGCCACTTGCTGAGAATACTCTTCAAGAATGATGATTTCATGAATGCAGTAGGTTTGCTTCTTACTTTTCTCCAGATTTTCATCAGCAAATGCTGTCCCTTATTGTTTTTTGTAAATAGTTTGCTTTCTCCTGAGTCCTTGACAAAGGTGGAAATAGAGTGGGTAGATTTTTTAATTTGGTATTGGTTCAGTGAAATAAGAGTAATCATGGACTTACTTCTTATCAAAGTCCAAGGTATTTTCTCAAGGTGTGTACTTTTTTCACTCGACTATTGCTGAGGACTCCGAAGGCATCTGTGCTCATCTTTGGGCAAGATGATGTTGAGTTTGGGAATATAGGAGTCCTCTGAGGTTCCTCAGTAGAAAAACCAGGGTGATGTCTATAGAGTAATTCTGCACTGACGCTGCAGTGTGTGAGTTGGGAATGTGGAGGGAGAGAAAGGTGCCTTCCCCAGCTCAGTGCTAGTGAGCACTAAATGAGGGGAGGGGGAATACACACACACCCCTCACTCACATCTCCTAAACGTAGTAATTGTTCAGTAGCTTGTGGCTGTTTTTGGAGGCAGAATGGCATAATGCTTGAGAGCATGAGCTCTGGCAGGTTGGCGGGGGTGGGGAGGAATCCATGTTTTGAGTTTAAATCAGCTCCACCATTCACTGACAGTTTGATCTTTAGGCAACTTAAGCTCTCCAAACTTTATTCTTCTAATCTGTAAGATAGAGGATGATAGTTCTTACCTTAAAATGTTTTTGTAATCCTTGAATAAAATTAAGCATGAAAAGTGCTTAGCACAGAACTTGGTTCACGAGGGCTCAGTAAATATTAGCTGTTATCATCATCTGTATTGCATTTTCTTCCCAATTTATTTCTCTATCACCAGTGTGTCTCTCAGCTTCAGATCACTTCCAGCTGCTTTCTAGACATTCCCATCTGGGGGTTCCCCGCAGGCACCTTGAATTCCATGTGTCTAATTGTTTGCTCCACACTCTGTTTCTCTTGTTCTCCAGCTCAGTAATGCTGCCTTGTCTAGCCTGCTAGAAGTCACCCTTTATTCCTCCTAACTCCCTCATTCAATAGTCTTACTGTTCCTCCCCCTTAACTTCCACAGATCTTTCCAATTCTTTCTGCCCTGCTGCCAGCCCAAGGGTTAGACACACCATCTCTTACTTGGTTACTTCACAGCCTCTTAACTGGTTTCTCTTGTTTGTCCTGCCTCAAACCATTCTTCACTTCACAGCCCAGAAATATTTCTAAAATGCAAGAAGTTATCATGGCACCCTCTTGCTTAAAATCCACTAGTGGTTTTCTGTTGCCCTGAAGATAAATCTTAAATTTTTTAGTTTGGTATATATAACCAATGTGACTCTGGCTTTTGTTCTATTAATTTTTATTTTTTAAGATTTTACCTATTCATTTCTAGAGAGAGGTAATGGGAGGGAGAGAAACATTGATGTGTGAGAGAAACATTCATCAGTTGCCTCTCCTGCGCCCTCACAGCCCACCACCCAGGAATGTGCCCTGACTGGGACTCAAACCACTGACCTTTCGGTTGGCAGGCTGGCACTCAATCCATTGAGCCACACACACCAGCTAAGGCTGTTCTCCCAATTTTTAGTTCTTGCCCTTTGGACCTTTTCTTCTCCCCACTGCCACTTAGCTACTTCTACTTGCCCCTTATGTTCTGGCTTGGAATCCTTTCCTCTCTAAAGCCTCCTGTGAGTCCTCTGCAGGGATTGTGTGGCCTCCTGCAGGCTTCTCTAGCATCCTGTACTCATGATATTTATTTCACCAGCTGTCACCTTTGTTGGATTATGAACCCTTTGATAGTGGGACTGTCTTATATGTTGTTATATACCCAGCACAGAATATAATGCCACTTAGTAGTAGAGATTCAGTAAATATCTAATGAGTACCTGAAGAAAAGTTTTATTAGTACATTTATTTATATAAAATATAAAATTCAGTTTTTCTGGTAGGGGCTTATCTTTCCTTGCTTTGTCTTTCTGAAAAAAATGTATATGAACATGGAGGGTTAATTTCTTTGTGGTACCCTTTGAACTTTAAATTCTACGGTTGCTGTGTTGGGAGAATTTGACTTTAAAGCTGCATGTGATGTTATCATGGCTCAGCAGGATCATAACTATTTATAATAATTAAAGGTTTAATTAGTAATTGTTAGGTACGGTCTTCTTTAATACCTCTTAGGCAAACAATGAGAATGTATGAAGGATTTATTAGACTTTTGTAATTTGACAGGATTGAGTTTTAGACAAAAAGTATTTCTTCTTTTCTTCATAGCTGGTGAACGCGTATGTGATGACAAGCCGAGAGCCCCCCTTAAACACTGCGGCTTGCAGGCTTCTGCTGGACATCATGCCAGGCCTGGAGACTGCTGTTGTTTTTCAAGAAAAGGTGCTTACTAAAAAGTCGTCATTTTATTTTTTAATTGAGTGATATGTTGATTTGTCTTTTTTACAATAATTTAGAGTTTTTTCTTACCACAATAGTAAAATATGTTAAAGAAATGGAAAAAATCAAAAAGATAGTAAGAAAAATTTAAAAATAACTCTTTTAATAAGTACTTGCTGCTTGGGTGCCACATAAAGTATTTCAGAGAATAACATTGTAATTAATGCTATAATTTGCGGTATTGTATATTAAAATCTTCAATTAGCTACCATTGAAGGACACCAAAAAAATTTATGTTTCTGTAAAAAATATTTTAAAGTGAGTCCATAAGTGTTTATTTTTATTTCTGTAAAACTGGTAGTAATGTCTCATCTTTCGTTTTTGATTATAGTAATTTGTCTTTTTTTTCATCAGTCTAATTAAAGGTTTGTCAATTTTATGGGTCTTTTCAAAGAAACTTTCGGTTTCATTAATTTTCTACATTTTTGTTTTTAAAGATATATATATTTGTTTTTAGACGGAGGGGAATGGAGGGAGAAAGAGAGGGAGAAAAATGTCAAGGTGTGGTCACCTCTTATGTGCCCCCTACTGGGGACCTGGCCTGCAACCCAGGCATGTGCCCTGACTGGGAATCAAACCAGCGACTCTTTGGTCTGCAGGCCAGTACTTAATCCACTGAGCCACACCAGCCAGGGCAATTTTCTACATTTTTTATTCACTATTTTGTTTATCTTAACTCTAAACTTTATTATTTCTTTATTTCTGCTAGCTTTGGGTTTTGTTTACTCATTTTTTAGTTTCTGAAAGTATACAGTTAGGTTATTGATTTGAGGTCTTTCTTAAGTCTATATATTTGCAGCCGTAAATTTCCCTCTTAGCTGTATTCCATAAATGTTAGCATGTTGTGTTTTTTGTTTTCATTCATCTCAAGGTAGTTTCCATTTTTTTTCATGATTTCTTCTTTGACCCATTGTTTTTTTGTTTTGTTTTGTTTTGTTTTTAAGGCAGTACAGAGCTTTATTGGGGTTTGCGAACCCCGGGCGAAATTCTCCGGTCTGCGGAGCAAGCTGAGGAAGTTGCCCCATTGGTTGTTTTAAGAGTGTTTAGCCCTGGCCAGTGTGGCTTGGTTGAAGCATTGTCCTGTAAACTGAAAGGTCTCTACTTTGACTCCCAGTCAGGGCACATGCCTAGGTTGCGGGTTTGGTCCCCATTTGGGGCGCATGCGAGAGGCAACCAATTGATGTTTCTCTCCCTCCCTCTCCCCTTCTGTCCTCAGATGAGGATAGATAATTAAAAAAAATAGAAAGAGAGTGTTATTTAGTTTCCACATATGAATTTTCCAGTTTTCCTTGGGTTGTTGATTTCCCATGTCATTCCATTGTATTTGGAGAAGTTTCTTTGTAACAGTTTAGTCTTTCAAAATTTATTAACACTTGTTTTATGGCCTAACATATGGTCTATCCTGGAAAAATGCTCCCTGTGTGCTTTAGAAGGATGTGTATTCCATTCTTGTTGGGTTGAGTGTTCTCTAGCTCTGTTATATCTAATTGGCTTATGATGTTGCTCAGCTCCTGTGTTTCCTTATTGATCTTCTGTTTAGTTCTATCCATTATTGAAAGTGGGGTACAGAGTTTCTGTTTGAGATAATGAAGACATTCTGGAAGTAGATGTGATTGTTACACATTGTGAATGTACTTAATCTCACTGAATTGTACCCAAAATAAAAATGGTTAAAAATTATTGGGTGTAAACTAAGGAATTAGAACTCTAAAAACAAGTTCAAGACTATGGGGAAAAATGCCCATTTGGAAAATAAACCAAAGAACTACTGGAAATACAAATTACAGTTACTGAATTTAAAAACTTAATTGATGAGTTAGAGGGATGTTTAGACACAGCAGAAGAGAATTAATAACTAGAAGATGTAATAGGATAACCAATAATGAGGTTTCTAGAAATAAGAGTTGAAAAATATGAAAGAAGTTGAGATATGGAGACTAGAATTAGAAAGTTCAAAATGTAACTAAAAGGAGTTTCAGGAGGAGAGACTAGAATAGTAAGTGAAAAGCAATATTCACAGAGATGAGGCTAAGATTTTACAAATAAATGAAAGACACGACCGCTCAGATTTAGGAAGCCCAATGAAGAATACCAAAGACAATGAGATCTTAAATGCGACCAGAGTGAAAAAGACTCCTGCAAATAATCGAACAGAGCAGACTTCACCACAGCAGTAATAGAGGCCAGCTAATAGTAGAAACTGTCTTCAGAACACTTCTGTACATTTAGAAATACTGACCAATATAAACAATTTTGGACGGTAAGAGGGAGACAAAATTTCTGGGTCATTTGTAGATGGAAGGGGCTAGTTGGAGTTAGTATTTTTCACAGTGTTTAGAAAGCAGGAACAACTTCCGGCCAAGATGGAGGCGTAGGTAGACACACTGTGCCTCCTCACACAACCAAAGAAGGACAACAACAATTTAAAAACAAAAAACAACCAGAACTGACAGAAAATCAAACTGTATGGAAGTCTGACCGCCAAGGAAATAAAGAAGAAACACTTATACAGACCGTAGGAGGGGCGGAGACGGGCGGCAGGGCGGAGAGGACTCGCAGCGTGGAGGCTGGGAGCGGATGGTCCCTCATTTGCGTGCGGATAAACCGGGAGTAACAACTGGGAGCGAGACACATCGTGCAGCCCGGGGGCCCCAGCGTGGGGGAAATAAAGCCTCAAACCACTGATTGAAAACACCTGTGGGGGTTGAGGCCCGAGCAGGATAAACAACCAGCCTCACAGGAGAGTTCGTTGGAGAGACCCACAGGGTCCTACAACGTACACAAGCCCACCCACATGGGAAGCAGCACCAGAAGGGCCCAATTTGCTTCTGGGTAGCCGAAGGAGTGACTGAAATCCAGCAGAGAGCAGAGCAAGCGCCATTGCTCCCTCTCGGCCCCTCCCCCACATACAGTGTCACAAGCTCAGCCACGTGGGTTGCCCCGCCCTGGTGAACACCCAAAGCTCCGCCCCTTACTACGTAACAGGGCGCCTAGTCAAAAAAAAAATGACCCAAATGAAAGAACACATAAAAGCTCCAGAAAAAATACAACTAAGCAACTAAGAGATAACCAACCTATGAGATGCACAGTTCAAAACACTGGTAATCAGGAAGCTCACAGAATTGGTTGAATTTGGTCACAAACTAGATGAAAAAATGAAGGCTATGCTAAGAGAAATAAAGGAAAATGTACAGGGAACCAATAGTGATGCGAAGGAAACTGGGACTCAATCAACGGTGTGGACCAGAAGGAAGGAAGAAACACCCAACCAGAAAAGAATGAAGCAACAAGAATTCAGAAAAATGAGGAGAGGCTTAGGAACCTCCAGGACATCTTGAAACGTTCCAACATCCGAATTATAGGGGTGCCAGAAGGATAAGAGGAAGAGCAACAAATTGAAAGCTTATTTGAACAAATAATGAAGGAGAACTTCCCTAATCTGGCAAAGGAAATAGACTTCCAGGAAGTCCAGGAAGCTCAGAGAGTCCCAAAGAAGCTGGACCCAAGGAGGAACATACCAAGGCACATCATAATTACACTACATAAGATGAAAGATAAGGAGAGAATCTTAGAAGCAGCAAGAGAAAAGGACACAGTACCTATAAAGGAGTTCCCATAAGAGTGTCAGCTGATTTCTCAAAAGAGACCTTACTGGCAAGAAGGGGCTGGCAAGAAGTATTCCAAGTCATGAAAGGCAAGGACCTACATCCAAGATTACTTGTATCCAGCAAAGCTATCACTTAGAGTGGAAGGGCAGATAAAGTGCTTCTCAGATAAGGGAAAGCTAAAGGAGTTCATCACCATCAAGCCCTTACTCTATGAAATGTTAGAAGGACTTATTAAGGAAACAAAGATAAATATGAACAGTAAAATGACAAACTCACAGTTATTAATAACCACACCTAAAACAAAAGCAAACTAAACAAACAACCAGAACAGGAACAGAACCACAGAAATGGAGATCACATGGAGGGTTCTCAACAGGGCAGTGGGGCGGTGGGGGGGGGAGGTACAGAGAATAAGTAGCATAAATGGTAGGTAGAAGATAGACAGGGGAAGGTTAAGAATAGTATGGGAAATGTTGAAGCCAGAGAACTTATATATATATGACCCATGGACATGGACTAAAAAGGCGGATTGCGGGTGGGAGGGGGTGTGCATGGTGGAGGGGAATAAAGGGGGGGAAATGGGACAACTGTAATAGCATAATCAATAAAATATAAAAAGAAAGCAGGAACAATAAAAGACACTGATATTTAATATAGTTCCATGTTAATATTTATTTTAAAACAAAATTTCTTAAAGTGTATTTTTCAGTGTTAATTTAAAAAAAAAATTAATATGTTTGGAAATATATAGGAGAATGGTTCCATGACCCTAGGAGAGAGCTCCTGACTGGCTTAGTGGGTTGGGCGTTGTCCCACAAACCAAAAGGTTGCTGGTTCCATTCCTGGTCGGCACATGCCTGGGTTGTGGGCCAGAACCCCTGTCGGGGGCGTGTGACAGGCAGCTGACCGGTGTTTCTCTCACACACCGATGTTTCTCTCTCTCCTTTTCCTTCCCTTCCCCTCTGTCTAAAAATAAATAAATTTTTTTTTAAAAATATAAAATGCACAAAGTTTAAAAGAAAATATTGTTGGCCCTGGCCAGTAGCTCAGTTGGTTAGAGAGTTGTCTTGACCCACCAAGGTTGTAGGTTGCATCCTTGGTCAGGGCACATACAATCAAATCAACCAGTGAATGAATTAAATAAGTGGAACAACAAATTGCTGTTTCTCTCTCCCCCGCCCCTCCTCTCCCCTTGAGTTTTAATGATTAAATAGGATTGTATTTCACAGATGCACAGATACTTAACTAAACTATATACTACTAGACACTTTTTTTTGGCGTTTTTACATTTTAAATGTAAAACAGTAACCAACAGTAACATACTTCATTAAAATTTTTTTCATAAGACTGAAATCTTTGCTTCTATCTTTAATCGTGAAAATGGGGTTTTTCCCTAAATTGTATTGATACTATTTCATTACCTTTCCTATAGGAAGGAATTGTTGAAAATCTTTTCAAATGGGCCCGAGAGGCTGACCAGCCATTGCGGACATACTCTACTGGACTGTTAGGAGGCGCTATGGAAAATCAGGATATTGCTGCCAACTACAGGGATGAGAATTCACAGTTGGTAAGGACTATGTTAACGTGAGTTTTAGCCCTGGCTGGTGTGGCTCAGTGGGTTTGAGCACTGGCTTTTAAAAAAATGAATTTTTGCATAAGATGGGAGAATAATCACAAGTTTCTTCTTGCTACCTGAACTTGAATAGATAGATCTTATTTATTACATTGTACTGGAGTCTACCTGTTATTCCAACATTTCAAGCTAACTTTTCGTAAGAGCTTTAATTTTACTTCTTTGGTAACTTGAAAATGCTATTTTTCATCTTGTCAAGGATCATGATAATTTATACCAGATAAAGAATAGTACCATTTTTTTCCCCTCCCCAACATTTGGACAATGAAATTTTAAAACGTAGAACAAAGTTGACTGATTGAAAGAATTTTACAGTGAACAGCTGTATACACACCATTGAAACTGTGAGCATTTTATTATGCTTATTACATAGTCACCTATCATTCTTTTTTCTTCGGGCAGAGTAAATTGCTGATAAAATCCCTCTCTCTTTTTAAAACTAAGCACAATACCACATTTTAGGGTTGGCCCCCCAAATAAATACTTAAAAGAAAATTAAAAAATAAATGGTGAACTTGTAAAACAGATTAAGTAGTTATGTATAATGTAGATGACAATATCTGACAGAATATAACATAACTAGTACAAGTTTGAGAAACCTCATGTTTGATTTTTAAAGATGCTTTTTTAAAAATTGTGAATATATTTAGTGTCTTCCTCTTTAGCTGTGATGGTCCATCCAGTCCAGCTTGATCCTGAGAGATCAGTTGTGAATGATTCATGTGCACGTTTTCTGGTTTGGGTTCTCTGGGAAATTTTATGGGGAATGAGACAAAATTTAGCTATTGCTTATTTCATCAAGCTGTAGGAATCAAGTCAACATATTTGTTAAGTCTTTACTGTTACCAGACATTGGAATAACTGAATGGATATCTAGTTTTCTGTAAGTGGGAATAAAAATTATTTATTAATAATCATTTAAATTAAGATGCAGAAGAGACAACCCCTTTTATTTCAATATTTGTTGGTAGGTAGCAATAGTACTTCGAAGACTGCGGGAGCTACAGCTTCAGGAAGTGGCTTTGCGGCAAGAAAGCAAGCGTCCCAGCCCACGAAAGCTCTCCTCGGAACCCCTTTTGCCCCTGGATGAGGAAGCTGTGGATATGGACTATGGTGACATGGCTGTAGATGTAGTGGACGGCGTGCAGGAGGAAGCCTCTGGAGACATGGAGATCTCCTTTCACCTTGATTCAGGGCACAAGACCAGTAGCAGAGTGAACTCAGCAACAAAACCTGAGGAAGGAGGCTTGAGGAAGAACAAGTCAGCAAAACAGGGCGACAGAGAGAACTTTAGGAAAGCCAAGCAGAAGTTGGGTTTCTCATCATCTGATCCAGACCGCATGTTTGTTGAGCTGTCTAACAGCAGCTGGTCAGAAATGTCCCCCTGGGTGATTGGCACCAATTACACCCTTTATCCTATGACTTCTGCTATTGAACAGCGACTTATCCTTCAGTATTTGACCCCTCTAGGAGAATATCAGGAGGTAAGCTTATCGGGAAGAGTGCTCTTCACACTTTGGGATTATTATGTTTATTTCTGTGATATTTTATGGTAGCATTTTATACACTGATGTGTTTTTACTCTAATACAAAAGTCTTTGTCCCAAACTGGCAAACTCTTACACAGGTCACTTCTGATAAGGCCTGTTCAATCAAAGTGTGTTCGTATGTTTATCTTCATAAAGGAGGTAGGGAAGAGTACTTTATTTCTTCAATCTTCTGTCCTCATAATGGAATTGGAAATAGATGAAAATAAAGCCAAACGTTAAGACTTGTTTTTGGTCTTCATTTCAGTTACTGCCCATATTCATGCAACTTGGATCACGGGAGTTGATGATGTTCTATATTGACCTGAAACAGACTAATGATGTCCTGCTTACATTTGAGGCACTCAAGGTACAGTTCTTAAAAATATTTGGTGACTGAGTATTTTACGGACATGGGTGTTCCTATGTGTTTTGGTGTATAGCATCTCTGGGTGTTTATTACTCAGGGCTTCCTCTTGTCAGATGTGACAAGATAGGAACAAATGAAAAACTCTTGTTTAGATAGGAGAAATGAGGCTTACCAAGTGCCTCCCCAGAAATTTAGGGGTCAGTCTTAGAGGATTGCATGTTAAGGTAGAAATTGGATCTAGACTGAGGAACAGCCTCAGTTACTGTTGCTGAAGAGGAATGGAAAACTGTGCGTATAGTATCTTCTGCTGCCTTTTAGATGTTACCTCTGGCAGCCAGTAATACTTTTTTTTAAACTATGTATTGTACGTTGATAGATCATCTAGGGTGAACAAAATATAAACGAGACAATGAGTAAATAATAGTGGTAGATCTAAATTCAGTGAAGGTGAGTGATTTTCTAGGTTGCAGAGGGGCTAACTATGGGAAGGCAGGTTAAGTTTAGCCCATCAAGTCCATGCCTGTCATGGTAATTACCTGAATGAATAATATTAGGGCTGTCATATAGTTACACTCAACATATAACTAATGAACAAAGTACCATCCTGTGATGTTTATGATATTAAATAAATAAATTGACTCTGTTCTTTATGGTTTGGTTAAGAGAGGCCTATAAACTTATATTTTCTTTTTGATATTACAGAAGTTGTAAAAAAATTGTGGGGCACAGAGGAAGGAGTGGTTTATTCTCTCTGAGAAACAGTAGTTTCCAGAAAAGACCTCTGAAAAAGATAATGCTCTTTCTGGGTCTTTAAAATCATAACTTCTTTCTTGATATTACAATGCTTTGCCGTCCAGTAGAACTTTCTGTGATAATAGAAATGTTCTGCACCTGTGCTGTTTGATGCAGCGGCTGCTAGTCCATGTGGGCACTTAAAATGTACCTAGTGCCATGGAGGTGCTGCATTTTTAACTTAGTTTTAATAGCGTTAATCTAGTAACTAGCATATGAGCCAGGTTGTAGGCTGTGTTGAGCCAGACAGAATTAAGGTTCTCGATAAAAGTTGAATCTGCTTGTTCTCTGTTTCCACACTTACCTGTCCTGGCACTGCAGCTGCCACTTTATGATAGTGGGGTGAGAAAAACCCCACGCAGCAGCCTAAGTGTTGGGGGGGAACCATACATGGTTTAGCTGCTTTTTGGGGGAAGGACTGGGTTGAAGTGTGGTAGAGGTTTGTGTAACACAGAGAGTAGGAGTATAGAGGGCAGGGATTTGAATTACTACAAGGATTAGTCTGAGTGTGGGCGTGGGGAGGACTTGTAACAGGGTACATATTTCTGCTACTGATCTTGGCGAGATCTGCACAGGTATCAAGTCACGTAATGTAAATCTGTGTTGTTTTGTCTGTACCTTGTGCCTGCATCACCGCCCAGAAGACACCTTGGCCTGAGAAACAGGACGGGGAGCTCTAGCTCTCCCCTGAATACCCTCCACATTGGCCTGTACTGCCTGCCCTTAAAATTGCCCAGAAGATAGGGTCCTTCCAGAAAGGCTAGTGGGAATTGAATAGGACAGCAGCAGAACTTAAAAGATAAACTTTAAACTTCTATTTAAAGTGCATTCTGATGAGTTCTAAAAACCTAGTAGTTTGATAATTTGCTGAAGATTGTTCTTTGGGGGATATATTTAGGATCAATGTAAATGAAAGCAAAGCTTCGGATTTTATTAGATGAATCAGTGACTGAACTAAAGCTTGCTAGAACTTAGAGCTGATTATGTTAAAAGGATTAAAGTGGAAAGATTAACAAAATCCTTTAGGGAGCTATGTAATAATAAAATGTTGTAGGATTATGTTATTACTTAATATTTTAAAATACAGCAGTATTTTTCATTTCTTGTTTTTCACCTTGAATATGTTTTGTATTAGAAGGGAATGTTCTAGAATCAGATTTTAAAAAAATTTTTTGTTTCCCTTAAGCACTATTGGTTTTTCTTTCATGAAGGAGTGGTTTTCTATTTCAGGGAATTCCTTATATTTAGCAGCTTAATATTTTGTGACTCGATCATGTGATTTTTCTAAATCAGTGATTTTCGGCTTTTCAACCTTTTTTATCTCATGGCACATATAAACTAATTACTAAAATCTGTGGCCTATCAAAAATACATTTTCTGCTAATCGGACAAAAATAGGTATAATTTCGATTCATTCACACTGGACAGCTGTTGTTGTGTTAGTGGTTGTCATTTTTCTATTTGACAATTTAAGGAAAAAGAGATCAGTGCCCCTGACTAAATAGTCAGGTATTGTATGTTTTAAAATTTTTTGTAGCACACTGGTTGAAAATCGCTGTGCTAGATTGTTCCATGGTAACGTGTCTTCTTTGTTTAGCACCTAGCATCTCTCCTGCTCCATAACAAGTTTGCCACGGAATTTGTTGCACATGGTGGAGTACAGAAATTACTGGAAATTCCTCGTCCCTCTATGGCGGCAACTGGTGTGTCCATGTGCTTGTATTACCTGTCCTACAACCAGGACGCCATGGAGAGAGTAAGTCCAGCTCGTTCAGGTGTATGCAAGTGGGATTGGGTGAGGGCGCAGTCTGACATCACAGAACAAGTTTCAGACAAGAAAAAATGAAGAGTTGGAGTAAATTTTAATGAAAGAAGCAAGGAGCCTGAATGTCTGGTCTTTACAAAACTTTCTAAAAATGTAAAATTGTTTAGGAAAGGTTCTTTTTTCCCTGACTTTATGGAATGGGGGAGGTAAGATGGATTGGGTCTGGGAGTTTTATTTATTTTTACCATTTCTGTTGCATTAAGATTAGTCTTCAGGCTCTTTTCAGATGTATCTCAATGAAGTCATATTTTGCATTTTTTTAGTCAATTTATTATAAAAACAACATGATGTTTTGTGTGTATTAACAAATAGTTTGTAGTAGAGATAATAAAATCATTTTAGTTGCTCTTGGGGCCCCATAGGCTCCTAGTCTGGTTCTCTTGTTTTTCTAGTTTAGGCTTTTTTACTTACTGATTTTTAAAAAGTGTAAGTGGATTGTACATTTGAAAAATAATGGGTTCCCAGACACCCTAGGGGACTCTTGTGATTCCTATGCCTGAAGCAATTTTCTAATATTCTGTGTGTTGTAGCCTTTTTGATAGAGTGAAGTTGGTAAATTCTTTTGGGGCTATGTCTTTATTCATCTTTGCATATGTACTAATAACAAGATAATGCTTTAATTTTAACTTTTTTTCCACTTGAGATCAACATTATACAAGGGTATATAGTCTTTTGTGAATAGTAACCTAATTTGTGTGTGTATGTACAAAAGCAGTTATGGCTAAGGTAGAGAAAAAGTACCACACACACCTGGGCGGTGCTTTAGAAATCCTTGTCTGCCCCATAAAGTGTGTGTGAATGAATCAGGGTGGTGTAGATGTCAGTGTCCCTTACCTTTGAGCCTCTTCCTCACCTATTCTGTTACATAGGTATTTTGATTCCCTCGGCTAAGAGGGAATCAAAATACCTATGTAACAGAATATTATGAGCATTAAAGGATGTAAATTTTTGCAAAGTTTGGTGGTAGGTATAGGTTGAATTTAAATATCTGTCTAAATGTAGGTTCTCAAGTTTGGAATAGATTGTTATAAATTGTGACTTAAGCTTTAAACTCAGGATGACTTGACCAGGAATGATCATTGTATTGTGCAAAAGTATCTATTGACACTGCTGAATTTTTTGTCCTTTCAAAGGTTTCTTTACCCCCCAAAATTAAAAATTGTTTTATTTTTATATTTTGCAGGTTTGCATGCATCCCCACAATGTTCTGTCTGATGTGGTGAATTACACTCTGTGGTTAATGGAATGTTCTCATGCCTCAGGATGCTGCCATGCTACCATGTTTTTCTCAATCTGCTTCTCCTTCCGGGCTGTGTTGGAGCTCTTTGACCGCTATGATGGACTTCGTCGACTGGTGAACCTGGTGAGGTTCTTCAGTGGCTTCTCTTTGCGTGGAGTTGGGGTCCTACTGTTCTGGCTGCCCTTCAGCCAAGTGTGCTTGGCTGCAGCAGCACTGAGGAGAAGAAGCTTCTTACCGGAGGAGATTTGCTCTTTCTTTGTAGATGAAATCTCCACCTGCCCCCTGCCCCAGTCATAATTTTCTCTTCCTCTTAAGTATTTAGAGGAGTCTGTGCCATTACAGACATGACTTGGATTTAGTAATCGTATAAGGGAAATGGTTGTGATAATCTTGATCTTTCTAAAAGCAGTAGGTTTTGTGCCTGTATGTCTTTAAGTGGATTGAAGACTATTGTTTTTTTAAAAGATTTTACTTATTTTTTAGAGAGAGGGGGAGGGAGGTAGAAAGAGAAGGAGAGAAACATCAATGTATGGTTGCCTCTTGCACACCCCCGCACTGGGTGCCTGGCCTGCAACCCAGGCATGTGCCCTGACTGGGAATCAGCTGGCGACCCTTTGGTTCCCAGGCTGGCACTCAATCCACTGAGCCACAGCAGCCAGGGCGAGACTGTAATTTTCAATATGGTTTTACTGTTTTGCTTTCATATGGCTACTCTTAGCATGTATAGACAGATGTACTGTGTTATCTGTCAGTCTTGTTGAACATAAAAGTTTACTGAAATCTTTTTCCTCCTTTAACTTTTCTCTTCCTATTTATTGTCTCCCCTTCCTCTCCCTGTTTTTCTCCCATTCTTTTGCTTCTTTCTTAATAGATCAGTACTTTGGAAATTCTAAATTTGGAAGATCAGGGAGCACTTCTGAGCGATGATGAAATATTTGCTAGCCGCCAAACTGGGAAACATACCTGTATGGCCTTGCGCAAATACTTTGAGGCTCACCTGGCCATTAAGTTGGAACAAGTGAAGCAGTCACTTCAGAGGACTGAAGGCGGCATTCTTGTCCATCCTCAACCCCCATACAAGGTAAGAGGACCTTGACTTAAAGGGGACTGTCGTTAACACAGTCTAGCAATTGTGGGCCTGAAGCTCATATTCAGACCAGTGGAATCATTGCAGGATGCACATTTCTGGGTTATACTTGTCCTTTGCAGAGGCAGAATACCTGAAAATGGGTGCTCCAGGTGGATTTCAAGGATTCGTTTTATTCCCAATAGTGATTTTGCTGCTTTTCTAGAACTAAAACATGAATTGAAGTGTGTGTAACAGGGCTGTCATTTATGAAAAATAGTCGATATTCCACTTGTGTGAAATTTCTAATCTGAAAGGGTGCATCTATAATTTCACTTCTCTCTCATTTTTGGATTTGATAATGTTTTGGGATGAAGATTAATATCTGCAGGTTTTAAAAATCACAAGTAAAAGAAACCCATTGTTCTACATGGTGATTCTTTTTCTTCTTAAGCTGTGAAATTTGTATATGCGCTAACAAATTGAACATTCTGTTACCTCTTTGGACAGAATGTATTGTGAGCCCAGTTATAAATGAAATAATAAACATATATTTATTTTTTCACATGTGGGCTGAAGGATTGTGGAATTTGAAAGCTGTTATTACTTAGCTTTATTGTTAAAAATATTGGCCATTGAGCAGTGCTGGAGAAGGTAGCAGGCAGATGGTAGAGTTCTTTAATATTATGTCTCTCCTTACAGGCGTGTTCCTACACTCACGAACAGATTGTGGAAATGATGGAGTTTTTGATAGAATATGGCCCAGCGCAGCTCTACTGGGAACCCGCTGAAGTCTTCCTCAAACTTTCTTGTGTCCAACTCTTGTTGCAGCTTATTTCTATTGCCTGCAATTGGAAGACCTACTATGCAAGGTGGGACCAGCAAGAGGTTTCAAATGAACTTAGATTCTGCTTTCTGCTGAACTTGATACTGGTTTGCACGTAGTGTATGCTTAACAAACATTTGGTGAACTTATTGAAATTTTAGTCTGAGGAACTAGATTTAAGTATGATGATACTTATTTTTAAAGAAGAAGATGTAGTCATTCTCTTTTTTTTAATCCTCAACCCGAGGATGTGTTTATTGATTTTAGAGACAGCAAGGGAGAGCGAGAGAGAGAAACATCAATTGGTTGCCTCCTGTACATGCCCCAACCAGGGAGTGAACCCCCTACCTAGGTATGTGCCTTGACGGGGAATTGAACCTGCAACCTTTTGATGTACAAGAGAATGGTCCAGCCAACTGAGCCACCTGGCCAGGGCGTGTGATAATACCACTTTTAATTTGCAGAGTGTTTGTATTTATGGTCTTGGTGATTAAAAATACTGCACACATGCCCTGGCCGGGTGGCTCAGTTGGTTGAAGCATTGTCCCATACACCGAAAAGGTTGCAGTTTGATCCTCGGTTGGGGCACGTTGCAGGTTCAATCCCCTGCATATGGGAGGCAACTGATTGATGTTTCTCTCTCTCTCTCTCTCTCTCAAATCAATAAATATATCCTCAGATGAGGATTTGAAAAATAATAATTAAAAATAAATGCTGCACATAGGGGTCATTCTTATTTTATCTTTGCATAAAAATATTATTGCTTTTGCTGTGATTTTTCACAATTGAGTTTAAAAGCAGTCACAATAGGACAGGATGAGGCTCAGAGAGGACAGCTGATCAGGAGGCTGGGTGGGTTCTGCAGGAGGAGGATGGAAAAGAATTAAGACTATATTTTGGAAAAGACAGTCTGAAGAGAAAAATGAAACAAAGTTTGTATCTATAGTGGTTCTTGACGTTCCCCATCCGTCCATTGCCATAAAGACACGAGCAGCTTATTTATGGTGCAAACAGCTTGTTTGCTAAGTCCCAGGATTTTAAATCTAGGGGATACTTTTGGAACAGCCATTTTTATACTTTTTGATCTTAGGACCACTTTACCGTATTCAAAATTATTGAGAACCCCAAAGAGCCTTCTTTGTTTTTGTGTTATATCTAGTGATACTTACCATATTAGAAATTGAGAAAATATGAAATTATTTTTTTATGAATTTATTTTAAAAATATGAACCTATTGCATGTTAGCATTTTTTATGAAAAATTTCCAAAATAAAACCCGATTGTTTCAGCAGGTTTTAAAAATGCCTGGCTTGCCCTGGCTGGTGTGGCTCAGTGGACTGAGTGCTGACCTGTGGACCGAAGGGTCGCAGGTTCGATTCCCAGTCAGAGCACATGCCTGGGTTGTGGGCCAGGTCCACAGTAGGGGACATGCGAGAGGCAACCACATATTGGTGTTTCTCTCCCTCTCTTTCTCCCTCCCTTCCCCTCTCTCTGAAAATAAATAAAATATAAAAAATAAAAATGTCTGGTTTGATATCTCCTATTTGCTTCTATATTCATTCCTCTGTGATGTCACACATGGCAGCCTCTGGAAAGCTCCACTGCACACTCACTTGCGAGATAATGAGAGTGGGAAAGGGAAATAATATCTTACTGTTACTTTGAAGATAGTTTTTATATTACAGGATCTTCTGAAAGGGTCTCAGAGACCCCCAAGGATTCCCTAACCACACCACCGTTTTAGAGTATTAAAGTAGGTTATTATATTTACTTTGAGAACTTTGCTTAAAAGGTGATGAAAGTTCAAAAGATAACGAGGAAGATTGTAAATACATTTTGGACTGGTAAATCTTTATATGGATTATTAAGAAAATATGTTTGGAATATGTCTTCAAAGTTTAAAACAAAATTAAATACTTGTTTCTGCTTAGAATATATAAAGCCTTATATGAAGAGAAAAGAAAATTGTTCTTAGCCATTGTTAATTTCTTCAGTCTTTTTTCTATAATGTATAGAAAATGTATATAATTGAAATTAGAGTATTTTATTATATTCATCCATTTTATGAAATATTTCAAAATATAGACAGGTATGGAGAATAATACAACCACTCTATACCCAGGGTTGGCATGTTGCTGTGTTTTCTTCTGAGTTCCTTTACATTTTCTGCCCCCCCTGCCCGCCCCCCCACCCCAAGTGCCCAGTCTTCTGAATTTGCAGTGCATTCTCTCCATTCATATATTTTTGCAATACATTTGTGTGTACACATAAACAATAATATAGTTCTTTTTTCTGCTTTTAAGTTATATAAATATTATCCTGTATGCATCTTTTGTAGATTCCTTTTCGCCTTTATGTTTTTGAGGTTAATACATGTTGGTATTTATTTGAACTCTTGTATTTCTGTCTACAGTGTATTCTCTTGATGGATGTTTAACGTTTGTTCTGGGTTTTTATTTTTACTTCTTTGCTATCAAATGAATGGTTCCATGAACCTCCTTTTGGAGTCTCCAGAGGATACGTACAGGCTGGGTTGTAGGGTGTCTGCATTTCATCTTTATTGGATCTTATCAGAGGGCTTGGAAAAGGATTATACTGTTTTCTTCTCCCATTAGCAGTGTAGGAGTTTTTATTTCTTTACCTTCTTGCCAGTACTTGATGATACTGTCACATTTTAAATTTTACACCTAATTCTATTTCATGAATGTTGTATTTTGAGCCTTTCCCTCGTCTTTAATAACAGTTCTTTGAAAACCGTTGTCAGTACCTGCAGAACAGTTTATCATGCAAGTGTGTCATGCCTGACATATGTATTCCCGTTGTCTAGGTAGATTTTCTAATTATTTTGCTATTTTAAATGATGTAATAATGGACATCTTAATACATAGATACTTGTTTGTATGTCTAGTTATTCCCTTAGGACAGTTTCCAAGAGGTGAAATTTCTGGGCTAAAGATTATGAACATTTTAAGAATCTTGCGTCATAGTTCCAGATTATTTTCTAAAAACAGTGCCTTATTGATAATTTCTACCCCTACCAAAAGTTTGAGAGCATCCATCTCTATATTGTTACCAGCATTGGGGATTATCCTTTGTTTTTAATCTTAGCAGTTTGACAGGCTAAAATTCCATTTCCATGTTTTTTTGCAAGTAATGTTACAGTAACTTACAAACCCTCTATATTGGCTGGGGACAGAGTCACACAGGTAGTGGTGCTGATCCATTCTTCTCTCTCTTGCTCTTCCTCTTTTTTTTTCTTTTTTAATGTGTTGTTTCTTGTGGCTGTATCCTATTTTCCTTTGATTAATTCTTCTTCCTGTCCAGGAACGACACTGTGCGCTTTGCTTTGGATGTCCTGGCTATTCTTACTGTTGTGCCAAAAATCCAGCTCCAGTTGGCAGAACCAGTGGATGTGTTGGATGAGGCTGGCTCCACTGTCTCCACTGTAGGTAGGTTGTACCTTGCCATTTTTGTCATTTGGTCTGGGTTCGTTTTCTTCTGCCGGTCTGGTTGTGGTTACTTATCTGACCTAAGCGGTGAGAACAGAAGGTGGTAGAGGAGGGCGCCTGTCTGTCTCTTCTAAGTCATGCCATACAGATCTACGTAACGGGGTCATGTTAGTGACCTTGGGTGTTCTGAGTGGCACAGGCATTCCTGCTCTTGTGCTGTATGTGCAATCCTGACAACCTTGTACTCTGCAGAGTCTTGCACTGAAAATACGGTTTACAGGACACATGGTTGGTGCAGGTAGTAAAAAACTTAAGCAAGTTTATAATCTAAGCCCTAGTAAAACTAGTAATTGGCAAGCAGCTCAGAATGGAGAGAAGCTATCATACACAAAAACAAAAGGAAAATACACTGTGTTTGAAAATACACTTTATTAAGAGCATGGCTGGTGCGGGCTGCTGCTGATGTGAGCATGGAAGGCAGTGTGGCCGGCCGTGGGTCTTGGGGTGCACCACTCTGGGCGGAATGCCCAGGGCCCTGCCGCTGGTGTTTAACTTCCCTCAGCTACAGCAGGCAGGTTCCTGCTGCCCTGGAGTAGCTGGGCTGGGGGATTTTTCTTTCCTGCTGATGTTTTTAATTTAGCCTCATTATTTTTGCTTTCCTTACCTAGGAAAAATTGCACATTAACCTTAGTGAGACATTAAGTCCACATGCTACTGACATCATTCCCCTATTTAACAACTGTATATGAGATATTGCTTCATAAAGATACATTATAGTGGAACTGATTGTATTTTATACAAACAATTCCTTGTACATTTTTTTAAAAGTGTGATTGTTTTTAGTGGAACAAAATGAATAGAACTTTAAATTTTGACTCTGAAACAACCGTCGAAGTTGGCCATGAGGTTAATGAGGGATAATATAAGTGTTTATTGTGTTTTTTTCCCCCCAATAGGTATCAGCATTATTTTGGGAGTGGCTGAGGGTGAGTTCTTTATCCATGATGCTGAAATTCAGAAGTCAGCACTTCAAATTATCATCAATTGTGTGTGTGGCCCAGATAACCGAATTTCCAGTATTGGCAAATTTATCTCTGGAACTCCTCGGAGGAAGCTGCCTCAAACACCCAAAAGTAGCGAGCACACCCTGGCCAAGATGTGGAATGTGGTCCAGTCCAACAATGGCATCAAGGTGCTTCTGTCCTTGCTCTCCATCAAGATGCCCATCACAGATGCAGACCAGATCCGGGCCCTGGCCTGCAAGGCCCTGGTGGGCCTGTCTCGAAGCAGCACTGTCAGGCAGATCATCAGCAAGCTGCCCCTTTTTAGCAGCTGCCAGATCCAGCAGCTGATGAAGGAGCCTGTACTGCAGGACAAACGCAGTGACCACGTCAAGTTCTGCAAGTATGCCGCTGAGCTCATCGAGCGGGTGTCAGGAAAGCCACTTCTCATTGGCACGGATGTGTCCCTGGCAAGACTGCAGAAAGCAGATGTTGTTGCCCAGTCAAGGATCTCCTTCCCCGAGAAAGAGCTGCTTCTGTTGATACGAAACCATCTCATTTCTAAAGGGCTTGGGGAGACAGCAACTGTGCTGACGAAAGAGGCTGACCTGCCCATGACTGCTGCCTCCCATTCTTCTGCCTTCACCCCAGTCACTGCTGCTGCTTCTCCTGTCTCTCTTCCCCGAACCCCTCGCATCGCCAATGGAATTGCAACTCGACTGGGTAGCCATGTGGCTGTGGGTGCCACTGTCCCTCCTGCCCCCGCTGCCCATCCTCAGCCACGGCCCCCCCAGGGTTCACTAGCTCTGCCTGGCCCGTCTTATGCAGGCAGCTCCCCTTTGATTGGTAGGATCAGTTTTATCAGAGAGAGACCATCACCCTGCAATGGCAGGAAAATCAGAGTGTTACGGCAGAAGTCGGACCATGGCGCTTATAGCCAAAGCCCAGCCATAAAAAAGCAGTTGGACAGACATCTTCCTTCCCCTCCTACGCTGGACAGCATCATCACAGAATATCTTAGGGAGCAGCATGCACGCTGCAAGAACCCAGTTGCCACCTGCCCACCTTTCTCTCTCTTCACTCCTCATCAGTGTCCTGAGCCAAAACAGAGGCGGCAGGCACCAATAAACTTTACCTCAAGGCTGAACCGCAGGGCATCATTTCCAAAGTATGGCGGGGTGGATGGCGGATGCTTTGATAGGCACCTTATCTTTAGCAGGTAAGGAGAGGCCACCTCACTTCCTGGGGTTTGGAATGATTTGGGCCTTATCAGCATATAGTGGTTAGTCCAGAAAACCCTTTATTGGCCTGAAATAGCAGAGATTGTCGGTTCATGTGAATAGCTGAGCAATGGGACTGTACCCCCTTTAGTCAGCCATGGGTTCCTTGTGTGATTGTTGGCAACATACTGATACTATACTGTAGTTCTTACTACAGCTAGTATGTTTTCTAGAAGCCACGGAACATGCTGTTTCTAGGCTCCTCAGCTTGTTTCTGTGCTGGTCCAAGTTGTCTTCTATTTTGATCCTTTACAAATTAGGTAAAGGTCATGGGATTATAGGTTTTAAACATGGAATTTTAGTTATTGCATAAATTTGTGGGTGGAGGTCCTTTCTCTTAGAATGAAAATGAACAACTGTTAGCCATGTGATGTGTTGGAAGAAGATATTTAAAACATAAATGCTCTGTTTTTTCTTTCATCCTTCTAGCAAAGTTTTATTTTTCTGAGTCTGCACATTCTTTGTCTCTGATTTTTTTTTTCTCTCTCTCTCTCTTCGGGGGTGCTTAGGTTCCGTCCTATTTCAGTGTTCCGGGAAGCCAACGAGGATGAGAGTGGTTTCACCTGCTGTGCGTTCTCAGCACGGGAGCGGTTCCTGATGCTTGGCACCTGCACCGGGCAGTTGAAGCTCTATAATGTGTTCAGTGGACAGGAGGAGGCCAGCTATAACTGTCACAACTCGGCCATCACACACCTTGAACCTTCCAGGGTAAGGGTCCCATCCTAGGTTGTTCTCAGTCATTCTTCTAAGATGGGCTGGTGCACATTAGCGCTGTTGGCTGGCTGCCTGCCTGTGTTTGTACACAGTTTATTGTAACACAGCCGTGCTCGTGTGTTTGTGTACTGCCTGCGGTGCTGCAGCAGCGCGGTGGACTAGTTGCAGACGTGTGGTCTGCAGAGTATAGTTTGCCAACCCCTGTTTTAAGACCTGGAGATACTTACCTGCCTGTGTATATATAGATATGTGTGTATGTCATATATGTCATATATAAATGACACGTCATTTAATTTGCCTTAATTGAAAAAAGATTACCAACTGTGATCATAAATTTTTTTTTATTCAGAAATCTGAAAACACTGAATTTTTAAGAAAATGAGCATTATGTGATTCCAGTGGGTCATAGTTTATTAGTACTATTTTGTGGGTGGAATTGATACCTTTGCTATTCCTAAAAGTCTGGACTACTAAGATGACAAGGATAATTTTCCTGATTCTAGAGTAAAGGAGACTTACCCTTTATTGGGTTTTCTCTTTGAAAAACCTTTACAAGTCCTAGCTAGAAAGTCTAACAGATATTTTCAGTTGACTGATTATTTCAAGACTGAGGAATATGGCCAAATATTAGGAAATGAGGAACCATCTTCATATCTTTCCAAACTTTTCCCTCTTTACTTTTGGAGCTGTTGTATTTTATGTTACTAGTTTGTGAGGATTTAATATTATCGTCAGCGTAGTTGTTTCTTGGGACAGTGCAGGTGCATCGACTGTATTTTGCCGTGTGTAATGCACACCGTTCTGTCCAAATTTTTTAGGGAAAAATAAGGGTTCTTATAATGTATGGTAGTACTAATTCCGTATCTATATAAATGTGTTTAATTCTTTTATTTATGCTTTTGAGTTAAAAGTGTAACTCTAGAAAGTAATAATGATATTCATGTGCAAAGTGATACCCTGGAATAGGACGACTGGTTTTGTTTCTAAACATAAATAAATAAATAATTGAATTTAAAAATTAAAACGAAAAATTTTTTTCCAGAAAGTTTGGGCCAAAAATGTGGGCACACACTATACATGGGAGCGCATCATACATGGCAAAGTATGGTACTTGAATCCTAACAGCTTCTGACCATTTCTTGCTTCCTGGGAATTTTTCTGTTTTCTTTATTATTCAACAGTATCTTTTAAGCTTGTATTTTAAAACGCTGATGGTAGACAGTGATGTCTGTATTTATATAAACACATGGTTCTTTTAGGATGGGTCCTTGCTGCTGACATCTGCTACTTGGAGCCAGCCTCTGTCTGCACTTTGGGGAATGAAATCAGTATTTGATATGAAGTATGTATCTTCTCCAGCTTAGTCTCTGTGTTTTACAGTTTACCTAATTATACCCCCTTCCTCTGATTCTTGGACTCAGACAGAGCCTTTTGGAAGGAGAGAAATGCTTTGGCTCATGTCCAATAATACAGGGTTTTATCTTTCTTAATTTCTAGATGTCCTTACTGGGCATGTACACTTCCATCCCACAGCAGACCCTTCGGGAATCCAGAGTGACACACGTGTTTACTTCCTCACGTGCACGTGCGGTAGCCACGCCCTTGGCTAGGGCGCATTTCAGGAGCACATGTGCCTTGGCAGCTATTTCTTTAACCAAGTAATTCCTGTTAATTATTTTGGATTTGCTTGGATGGAGGGAATTTTCTTTTTAATCTTAAGTGTACAATATTTTTCTTTTTGGGAGTTGAGAATCTTCAAGTGAGTATAGTTGGGCAAGAGCCTGAGGACCCCCTGTATTCTCAGTCAGTTGACCGTGTCCCGCGGGGCCGTTGCTGGAGCACTTCCGTTTGTCCGTAGGCACTCCTTCACAGAAGACCACTACGTCGAGTTCAGCAAGCACTCTCAGGATCGGGTCATTGGCACGAAGGGAGACATCGCCCACGTAAGTGCTGGGTCTGCTTCCACACTGATGGTGCCTGCTCATTCACACTGGAATCTTACACACTGAGTGTGAGGACGTGAGGCCTGTGCACAGCCAGGAGATGTTCACCAGCGTTCTTTCTGGTTAGAATCTGGAAGTGTGATGAAGTAGTTCTAAGCTATCTGGGGAAAATGTAAAAGGAATGGACAGAAACTTAATCTGGCAATTTGAGAAAGATGTCATTAGCAAGGCAAATACTTTAAAATACTAAGTTTCAGATGAAAAAGTCCCTGTGTTTATGAAGCCTCATTGGGGAGACAATAAGTAAAGAAGCAAATATACATTATATCAGGTGGTAATTGCTGCTGAAGAACAGAAAGCAGGGTAAGAGGTAGAGAGTGTTTGTTAGTGGTGTGGGATACTTTTGTTTTATTTAGGATAGGTGGTGGCTGGGTAAGTGTGGGCAGCATCTTGAAGGCCATACCGGTGTCACGCAGCTATCTGGGGGAAGAGTGTCTTACAAGGGTTGTCGGGGAAGTAAGCTCGTACTTGGGAAGCGGGGTTGGGGAGGGGAGAGTTGAGGTCAGTGAGGGCGTACTGTGTTAGTACCTTGCAGACTGTTGTTAGGACCTTTGACTTTACCTCTGAGGAAGGTGACGACACGGGAGGCTGAGCAGATGACTCGTGACTGGATCTAAAGTTCCTGAAAGTGAGTCTGGTTTCTGCGAGAGTAGCGAGAGCAGGCTGACCAGTGAGGAGGGTGCTGTACCAGTTGGCATGTGAGAGCTGCTGTGGGGATGGGCCCAGGTGGTGGCAGTGCTGACAGATGATGGGGCTGGGCCCTGGGATTTGGACACACGAAGTTTGTGATTCTCTTAGACACTGAAGTAGGGAATGGCCAGTTGAATATACACATTGGGAGATGAGGGCGAGATGTCAGGAATAGGAGCTACAAATACAGGAGTTGTCTACATGTTGATGGTGTTTAGAACCTTGAACCTGGGTTAGCTCATCAAGGAAGCTGAGAAGAGAAGTGTGGGACAGAGTCTGGGCATGCACCAGTATTTAGAAGTTGTCAAGTGAGGAGGAACTTGGGAAGGAGACCAGAGAGTAGCCAGTAAGGCGGCAGGAGACCCCAGGAAAAAAATGTATGTCCCTGGAGACAAGGGAAGACTCTTTTGAGAAAGGATTGATCGGTTGGGTCAGAAACTGCTGAGGAGTTGCCGAAGATGAGAATTGAGAGGTGACCTTTGATTTAACAACATGGAGGTCATTGTTAACTGCGTCAGGAGCTAGCCCCCTGCAAGTTTCCACGGGGTGAAGACCTGATGAGAGTGGGTTCATGAGGGAACAGCAGGAGAGAAGTGGACAGCACTGAGTAGAGACAAGTCTTTTGAACTGTTTTGCTGAAAAACAAAGCTGAGAGGAGGGTAGCAGCTTGAGGTGGGATATGGGATGGTGAAGGGTTTCTCCTAAACTTCTGAAAATGTTAAAATGTATAGAAGAGTTGAAAGAATAGTACACACACCTACCATCTAGTTCCATCGATTTAATGACTTGCTGTATTTTCTTTCTGTGTAAATGTGCGTGTTTTCCTGAATCATTTGGAAGTAAATTGTAAACACATGACATTCCTGTCTTGTGGCGTGTGTGTCTTGACAGTAAGGACATTCGTCACCTAATGATCCTCTCTCATCAAATTTAAGAAAATGTATAGTAATTCCCAAATATCTAATACTCACTTCATACTCAGTTTTCCCAATTGTTCCTGATGTGTTTGGTTTCAAATGCTTTTTGTTTTTTTGTTTTTGAACCAGGATCCAGCCAAGATTCACATATTGCATTTGGTTGTTATGTCTCACTAAGTTTTAAAGCCAAGAACCATTTCTCCACTTTTCATGACATTGACTTTTGAAGAGACCAGGCTAGTTGTCTTGTCCCACGATCTGGATGTGTTCGATTGTTTCCTCGTGGTGTCTCCTTCTTTGTCCCTATGTTAGAGGATGTCTTTTTTTTAAAGACTGGAAATATGACAGCATGTCTGCAAGCCAATGGGAAAGACCTGGTCTCTGTACGGGCTGCGCACACTGTGGACTTTGGAACTTAGTATTATAGGGCTGAAGGAGATCTTAAGGAGAAAAGGGTAGTTCACTGATGCCTTTTTTCAAAAAGTAACCCTTAAGAGGATTCTATGGAAAATTGGTAGTTAATCTATATGGAGAATTTCCCAGTTTTAATCTTAGAAACATTTTCTGTTTCCTGAAAGGGGGAGGGGAGAAGAGAGTTTTGTTTTCCTTATTGTGCTCTCACTTCTCATTTGCATACTTGTGAAGACCTTTCAAACCTTGAGTGGGAACCAAAGCACTTAAACTTTTCTGGGACGGTTGTGCTCTTCCTATTTTCCAGTTATTTTACAATATTAGGGCTTTTGTAATTTTGGTGGGTTTTGGAAAGCATGGGAGAGATAATTTTATAGAGCTTCTCTTTGAATTTGTCAACGAATGGATTGGTCTGATTTTTCTCTTCCCACCCCTTCTTCTCTAAAGATTTATGATATTCAGACTGGCAACAAGCTGTTGACTCTGTTTAACCCAGATCTTGCCAACAACTACAAGAGGAACTGTGCCACCTTTAATCCTACAGATGATCTTGTCTTAAATGATGGCGTCCTCTGGGATGTCCGCTCTGCACAGGCCATCCACAAGTTTGACAAGTTCAACATGAACATCAGTGGCGTTTTCCATCCGAATGGGCTGGAGGTCATCATCAATACTGAGATTGTATCCTTTGTACCCATGTCAGTCTTTCCACTTACCTAGTTTGAGACAGAAATGATTTGTTTTTCTGTCAATATCTGTTGAAAGTATCTACACAGGTCCCACACAGGCCATCATCGGGTGCCTCTCCTTTGGGTTGAAGTGTTAGTGACTCTCCAGTGGACTTGGGTCAGTGTTGGTAATTACCGATGACTTTCACCAACACGTTTGCTTTGTGTTGGGAAAATTGACCGCATCCTGCCTTCCACTTCCCTAAATAATGAATCGACTTTTATCCTGTCTTTAGCAGGATTTTACTTTGCTCTACAGAAGTCAACTACTAGGCATAAGAGTAAAATGAAGTTCTGCTGTTGAGAGGAAGGGAACTCAGTAGCTTTCCCATGTGTAAGGACACCGGAGGAGAGTTTTAGAAGTGTTATTCAGTTGCATGCTTTTATTTTCCCCTGATCTCAATGCCTTTTAAAACAATACTTAGTAGGAGCGGGAAAAAGTGATATTTCAGAATTTTCCCCAGGAGGTTGGCTAAGAAGTTTTTGTGTAAAACAGTTTTTCTTTAAAATAAAATATTTTTTCTTGACCACTCCCCTCCTAGTGGGACCTCCGCACTTTCCACCTTTTACACACAGTCCCTGCTCTGGATCAGTGCCGTGTGGTGTTCAACCACACGGGGACGGTGATGTATGGAGGTGATCGACTCGGACTCGTGTTACTCCCTTCCTCCCTTCCCCCGCCTAGTGTGATTCTTCCTTTTTGGAAAGTGCTTGCAAATGTGAATTGGAAAGCATTTCAAAGTTGTATAGCATAAAAGAGAAAATGATACACAAATGGTGAGAAGAGAGGAGATGAAATAATGTTGATTTAGGGTAAAAGGTCACTTTGAAGATAAGTAGATCTTGTATAGAAAGAAATATTATGCAGTAATTTCGCATGTGTATTAGTATGAACTTAAAGGAAAAGCTCTGCATTTGTTGTCCTGTGACGTTGTAAGTCTTTACCCTGTTAACGCTTGTTGGGAGCTAGATGAGAAGTTGAGGGTGCCATTTGCTAAATTAGTGGGGATATGCTAGGAGGACTCTTGGGAATAGGGGATGTTTTGATTCTAATAGTATTTCAAACTCTCCCACCCCCTCCCCCCCTTTGCCCCCAACTAGCTATGTTGCAGGCAGATGATGAAGATGACTTAATGGAAGAGAGGATGAAAAGCCCCTTTGGATCATCCTTCCGAACATTTAATGCAACTGACTACAAACCTATAGGTAAAGTTGAAGGGGCAGACCTTGACCATTTTGTTATATTTTGATGTTTCTTATTTAAGACCCTCCCTTTTATGAGAGGATTTTAATTTTTCATTAAAAAGCAGAGCAATTATGGAAATATTTACAAACAATGACCTTGAATTCTTTTAGAGGAAAAGTTGATTTTAAGGTCTTGGCAATAGTCCAGTCCCAAGTTTTGTCGCATTCTGTTTTCCAGCCACCATTGACGTGAAACGGAACATCTTTGACCTGTGCACGGACACCAAGGATTGCTACCTTGCTGTCATCGAGGTAAAGGGGGCCAGCAGAGACCCCGCTGTGCCGTTGGGATGTTCAGGGTCGCTTTACTACAGGCATTTTGCTTGATGTAAGATGGGTTACACAGTTCACGCATTCCTGATGGTGGATTACTGATCACCTTACTTGGTGGAGTTTGGGAGACGTACAGTTTAAGAGAAATAAAAAGGAAATGCCAGTATAAAACAGTGTTGGAGAGTCTTGTCTCCTATCATCCCGAATGAACACATCATTCCTCTTTCATTTTTATTTCTTTATTATTATTTTTAATCCTCACCCAAGGGTATGTTTATTGATTTTAGAGAGAGAGGAATCGGGGGGAGAGAGAGAGAAACATCGACAGCTCTGACAAGCTGTGGCTCGGTTGGGCGTCATCCCGCAAACCAAAAGGCTGCCTGTTCGATTCGCAGTCAGGGCACATGCCTAGGTTGAGAGTTCAGTCCCTGGCTGGGGCACATACGAGAGGCAATCGATTGATGTTTTTCTCCCTCTCTTTTTCCCTCCTTTCCCCTCCTTCTAAAAATAAGCAAATAAAATCTTCACTAAAAAAAAAAGAGAGAGAGAGAGAGGGAGAGAGAAATATTGATGTGAGAGAGAAACATCTATTGGTTGCCTCCTGCACATGCCCTGACTAGGGAGGGATTGAATCCGTAACCTTTTGGTGCACGGGACGACACTCCACTTAGCCAGGGCAGGTTATCCCTTTTTTACAGGTGTCTAGATCTCTTGCCAGAGCGAGACAGGTTTGTTCCAAGGATGGTGGTCTTTCTTGTGCCTGTATTCCTTCCTGGCCAAGCCTTCTCATCCTGGTTTTATTTCCTTTTCTGTCTTAGGTATAACATTTTCAGAGTCACTTCAAGAACTTGGGGTAATCAAAAGCTTTGATAGCTTTGATTATCAGGATCAGGTGCACGGGGGCCAGTCAGAGCCTAGGCGTGGATGTGGTGGGCCTTCTGGAGACTAACTGCTTGTCGTGGGCTGGACATTCTCTTTCAGAACCAGAGCAGCATTGACGCTCTCAACATGGACACAGTGTGCAGGCTGTACGAAGTGGGCAGGCAGCGCCTGGCAGAGGATGAGGATGAAGAGGAGGACCAGGTCAGTGGTCTTTGAGATTTCTTTCTGCTGAACAGTTTTATAGAGGCCACACTCATCTTCTTTTTGCTACAGGGGTTATTAAAGAACAGCCTTTGCTGCCTGTTGGCATATTCCGAAGGCCTGTCACGTGCCCTCGATCACTGGAACTCAGGAGAGAATAGATTTTGTTATTACAAAACTAGAACCAGTACCTGATGGTCCTATGAGTTCCACTGTAAATTAATTTGTAGGTTAGCAGTCTCTGATTTTGTTCTGGAGGGTTCTTTGAGCTCACGCTGGGACCAGTGCCCTGGCTGACTGCAGGGTGAGCCTCTGCCACACTCCCAGTGTCTGTTCGAAACAGAGGAGACGCTGCTGACATCATAGAAATGGCTTAACCTTTATGAAGTTCTGGGTTGCATTTCCTCAGTTGTATGGTATAATCTATATTCAGAATAATAGAGTAGTGCTTATAGATACAGAGAAGATTTTGATGCTTTTGAGAAAGTAAACGTTTATGAAACATGAGTTGATGGTTTCATGTCCCACAGAGTGTTAGCTTTTCTTTTTCACGGGGCATTTTAATTTAGGTCATGTTACGCTTGGTGGTCACCTGCGTGGCGTGTCAGTTCTGAACTGAAGGATCTGTTCTGAAGAGTTTTGGGAAATCTTCCCTGTTTACCGAGCTCATGACCACATTCGTTCTCCAAGCTTACACTCTAGCCAAAAGCTCTCTCAGGTTTTTGTCTAACCTGAGAAATATTTATTGCTGGGTGAGTAATACAAAGTTGAAAATGAATGACCGGGTTTTACTTTGTTGCAGATACTAAAGCAGGTAAATGTCTTTTTTCCAGAGCACAGGTTTCTTTTCTTTTTTTTTTCTTCCACCGTGGTATTATTTAGTGTCGGTGCCTTGTCTCCTCTGTAAGGGTGCAGAGGTGCTCTGGGCGAGGAGCAGGGCAGCCACAGGAGGCGAGGAAGCACCCTTTCCTCTGCTCTGCCATTGTTCTGGCCTCTCTCTCCCCTCTTCTTTGCTAAATCATGCTCACTGGTTAGGGCTAGTGGAATAACTTCTGTTCACATCCTCCCCAAATAGCTTGTACTTGATTAAGATTTAAAAGAATTTTTTAAAAGCAACAATTTTTGAAAATGGTAATTTTACAAGTATTTTTTAGGTGAAGTCTGACACTATGGTTGATGACCCATGCTTTCCTCTGACAGCATTAGTACTGACTAAACAGGGGTGTTTTGCTCTGTCCACTTAAGGTTTGGATGTGTGGGCCACTGTCAGGCTGCACGGGTCACAAGCCTGCAGTGTGTCCTCTAGTCGCCGAGGACTCCTTCCCCTGTGGTCCTACGGCTGAGATGCAGAGACTCCCCTAACCACCCTGGGTGTGCTCTCTTGACCTCTCCTGTCTCCTGTGGAACGTTCCAGCTGGCTGAACATGCATTTTATTAGTGCTGCACTAATTCTTCTCCAACATTGTCCTTCTCTTTCAATATTGTGTAGGTTATTGTGTCTTTTGCTTCTCATTAAAAAACTTTGGAATCAGTTTATTGATGTCCACAGAATAACTCGCTCAGACTTTTATTGGAATTGCATAACCTATAGATCAAGTTTGGCAGATCTGACATCCTGGCGTTCTGAGCCTTCCTGTTCACAAACGGAGTGTGTCTCCACTTTTATTTAGTTCTTTGATTTCTTTCACCAGTTTTGTAGTTTTCCTCATGTAGATCTTGTACGTATTTTGTTAGATTTATACTCAAGTATTTCATTTTTATGGGTGCTAATGTAAATGATAATTTTTAATTTTATTTTCCACTTATTACTGGTATATAGGAAAGATTGTAAATTAGCATAGTATCCTACAACCCTATTATAATTGCTTAATAGTTCCATGTTTTTGTTTTTTCTTTTTCAGTTTTTTTGGATTTTATATTTAGACAATCATTTCATCTTCAAAAAAGTCAGTTTTATTTCTTTCTTCCCAATCTGTGTACCCTTCATTTCCTTTTCTTGTCTTATTGCATTATTAGGAGTTTCAGTATGAAGTTGAAAGCCGTGATCTTGACTGTGAACTCAGCAGGAGAGGTCAGGGTTATGAACTAGAAATCTGAAGCAAAAACTGCTTTATCAATACCATTACCCCTGCCCTCTCACATCCTTGTAGTTTTTGAGGTTGTGGGCAGTATTCTCTGGGGACTCTCACCTGGGTTCATATGACACCCAGTGCCTGTCTTCGAGGAGGAGGTCGTGTAAGGAAGTTAGCAGTGCCCTGGATACCCTGGGAGTTAAGAGGGCTACCCTTGGGGTTGGCCTCATTCTTGCGGATATGGAGTGATGACAGGTGACCCTTTGGTGGCTGCCTGTGAAAGCAAGGGATCACCATAAAGGAACAACCTAATGGTCCCTCTCTGCCTCCTGCCACCCTCTGCAGGGAGCCTGGGTCAGAGAAAAGACTGATTCTTTTTCTGTGGTTCTATTAACTTTCCTTCTGAGAGGTTCAGGGAGAAAGCTATTAGAAGGGGGGTTAGAGCGGTCATCAGGGCTTCTGGCTCTGATGCAGGAAGGACAGAGCAGCTTCCTCGGTACGGACAAGAGAGCAGCAGGCTCAAGAGGGCCCTGACGCGTGGCCTGAGGACCCAGTGTGTGGGAGAGCCTGCATGCGTCTAGCTTGGAGAAGAATGGGTGTGTGGGGTGGGTGTGCAGTGTGGGCGAGTGAGCGTTGCTTCTGGATTTCTCAGGATCAAAGCGCGTTTCGTGCTTGCGTATCAATACCACAGTCCTTATGGGTCACCTGGGGCTTTTCATTTGGAGGCTACCCATTTGAAACCATTTTACCCTTAAGACCGCGGTTCTCTGATTTTTGATTTAGAGATGTTAGTGGGATAAGACCGTATCTATTTAAGTAAGTTTCCTTTTAGTTCTGTTGATTCACATGACCTCCTAGAATCATGCTGTCATGTTTTGCTGTATTTACTGTCTCCATCATATTTCTCCCCAGCACTTTTTAAAAAAAAAATGAATGAGTTTACTTTCAGAGAGGGGAGGGGAGGGAGAAAAAAAGGGAGAGAAACATTGGTTGCTTCTCTCATGCCCTGCCTCCAGCTTGGGACCTGGCCTGCAACCCAGAGATGAGCTTTGCTGGGGAATTGAACCAGCGACCTTTAAGTTTGCAGGCCAGTGCTCAATCCCCTGAGCCACACCAGCCAGGGCTCCGCACCACTTCTACCTTGTGCTGGCTTTTTTTTTTTTTTTTAAACTCACTTTGCTTTGTGTGCTTCACCTAATTGTAAAACTAGAGCCTTCATTTTCATGAATCATTTTCTATTTAAAGTTTTGTCCTGGTCTGGATATCTGCTCTCAGGTCTTCTCAGATGTTGCAGGTGTGACTTAAATGGCTCAGGAATGCAGGCAGCTGTGGTCAACACCTTTTGAATTTGCCTTTTCACCTTAGCAAAATAAACTTGGAGGCTGCCTGAGTGGTCAGCTGACATCTGATAAAATGGTTCAGTGTAAAATGGTTTTATTTGCTTTAAAAGCTTGAGATAAAACGTACATAACCTGAAAGTGGTTGTCTTTTGCCCTTATGTTTATTTTAAAAGGTTTTATTTATGTTTTAGAGAGGGGGAGGGAGGGAAACATCAACATGTGGTTGCCTTTTGAGCGCCCCCTACTGGGGACCTGGCCTGCAACCCAGGCTTGTGCCCTAATCTGGGAATCTAACTTCTGACTCTTTGGTTCACAGGCTGGTGCTCAATCCACTGAGCCACACCAGTCGGGGCTGCCCTTATGTTTAAATAAATTTGGAGATTAACAGGAAGGAATGAATGGTACCATTATTTTATTGTATTTGACAGCCATCAATCTCATTTGGTTCCTGGGGCTGCTAGTCTGCCTGCCTTCAGCATTTGATGAGAGCAGCGATAAGCCAGTCACTTACCGAAGCTCATATTATATCCGTCGGAATTTTGGCATCTGTGTTGCTTTTAAAAATCAGTTCAGTCAACTTTGATATTGGCTTTTAGGAAAATTACACAACCAAAGATTAGTAATTGATAATTGTTTCTAAATTTTGAAAGCCAATACTTTTTAACTAATTATAGCTAACTTTGTTTATGTTTAAAAAAACAGAGGAGTAATGCTCCTCGTCTCTCCACTCCATTTTGGGAACGGGACACTGCACGCCCTGTCTCCTGAGTACCCCCGCCCCCGCCCGGGAGCGGCGGCCCAGCTGCTGTGGGCCTGCTCAGCGACACCCGAAAGGCTTTGTTTCCTCCTAGAAGTTTAAAGCGTATGTGAATTAAATTCTGCCACTGAGGAGAGAAAAATGCAAGCATTTTTGACTCCGAAATGAGCTTTTCAGGATAGTTAACACCTGGAACAA
This sequence comes from Desmodus rotundus, assembly GCF_022682495.2. NCBI lineage: Eukaryota > Metazoa > Chordata > Mammalia > Chiroptera > Phyllostomidae > Desmodus > Desmodus rotundus. Next base: position 17,561 of record NW_026527153.1, on the reverse strand, counting down.
ATGTCCAAAGGAGGAAAAGCAGAAGTTTTAAGTTTTACAAAATGTGACACATTGAAGTATGCAGACAGTGAGGAGGCTCGGGTTTGGACTACACTGTAAACGGTGGGGGACTGTGTGCTGAGCCACGCGTGGCAGAAGTACAAGATACCTGGAGATTTCACCCGCCGGATGGAGAAGCGTGGAGCGGGTAGGGAGGGTTTAGGTGTGCCTTGAGTCTGGTTTTAGAATTAAAATGTTGTAATGTTTTCTGCTTACGTTGGGCTTGTTCTGTCCTTGACTAGACTGGTGTATTAAATGAGTTTTACATTTTATCATTGCAGAAATTAGAATCTTTTCCCGCTAGCAAGGCTGATAGTTCATGTTTGAGCAGGAGGATGAGTGAGTGAGTAGGAATGTTGGTCACATTTGGAAACACCTGTCATCCTTATCAAAGCAAAGAAGTGTTGTGTCCTCTCTTTAAGCATTTGAAGGGGGACAATTTGGATACTAGTGCAAAGTCTAAATCTGCGGCAGATGCTAGAATGTGTCATTTACCAAGCTCAGGGCACCTAGAAGCAGGTATTTAATTTTCTGGTAGTTTTCCCACCTGTGGGAAGTTCTCTTCAGAATGAAAGTTTGGACAGTTTCTCTGGCCCATATGGTGTGTGTGGCTTAGAACAGAGAGTGGGTGGTCTGTCCTGTTCGGTGGTGGTCTGGCGTGTGGGATGGTTCAGGTTGTTGAATACTCACGACAGCAGTGTCACACAGCTACCAGGTCCTTGGGCAAGACTGAGGGCAAGAACTTGAAGGGCTCAGGAGCTGATGACTCAGCAGTGGTTTTCTTTGCTTTGTTAGGTAGGAGAACAGGTAGGTCCAGGTGTAGAAGCTTTCGTTCCAGTGCCTCATTTCTCACTTGATTTGGTTGATGGAGGAGAGCGAGGAGCCCCTCTGGGGTTTAGTTAGGAATCTAGGATGTTGATGGCAGAGACCTCTGTAAAGCTAGGGCTGCGTGACTACTAATGCCTTTGTGCAGTGATTAGTCACCCTTGTCTAAGGGGTGCTGTCAGTTGTCTTGGGGGACATGTACGTGCCTGTCTCAGCCTTCACTGATGAATCTGCTGGCCCCTGAAGCCTGTGCTAACCTCAGTTGCCACTCTCTCTATGGACAGCTCCCTCCCATCCTTGGGGAAGGAGGGAAGACTCCCAGGTGGCCCTTGTGGGTCAGGCCTCTGTGTGTGTGTCCTAATGGATCTAATGCTCTCTTACCAGGAAGAGGAGGAACAGGAGGAAGAAGATGACGATGAAGATGACGATGACACCGATGATCTAGATGATCTTGACACTGACCAGTTGCTGGAAGCGGAGCTGGAGGAAGATGACAACAATGAGAACGCAGGGGAGGATGGGGACAATGACTTTTCTCCCTCTGACGAGGAGCTAGCAAACCTTCTAGAGGAGGGAGAGGACGGGGAGGATGAAGACTCTGATGCAGACGAGGAAGTGGAACTGATCCTGGGGGACAGTAAGTCCAGGACTGCCCACAGGGCTGAGCCTTGGCACAAAGGGAGGGGTGCCTTCCCTGTGCCAGCCCAGCCCAGTGTGGAAGCCACTCCAGGGTTCTGTGCCCCTTAATTGGCCCCTTGTGGGAAAGCAGTTTCCCATCTCCATCCTCTGCTCTCCCATCAGGCTACGGAATCAAACAGCTGTTATCCCTTAGCTTAAAAACAGGCTGGCAAGTGTTTTCTGTAAAGGCCATACAGCCCCTGCTTCACACTTTGCAGCCCATATGGTCACTGTTGCAGCTTCTCAACTCTCCTGTTGCGTGGTGAAAGCAGCCAGAGACGGACGCAAGTTCATGGTTGTGGCTGTTTGGAGGGCAAGCCTCCAAACGAAGGCCTGAGTACAGTTCTTTCCAAGGGCAGAGCTGGCACCTCTGTATCTGCTCCTTCCTCAAGTTCTCAAGCAACAAGAGCCCTCTTGTGGAGGAGCCCTTTCCTGTCTGCTTTTGCCTTAAAGGCCAGGGGACAGAGTTTCTTTGGCTTTGTATGTTTTGTTCTTTCCTCCCCCCACCCCCCACCCCAAGTTAGAAAGAAAAAGCTCCAATTTGCAGCTGGACTCAAGTGTTTCCAGAGGACACATTTGACAGTGTCTCAGTGGCGTGTCCCTGTTGACACACTCGTGCTTGCTGTGGTCCTGGCTCCCCCTAGTGCTGCCCTGCCTGACCAGGGGCACTCCCCGTGACGTTTGGTCGTTTCTTGTGTAGCTAACCAGGCCAGCATCCTCGCAGCCACGGTATTATACCGAATACAGTAGCCACGAACCATGTGTGGCCATTAAAATTTTAATGCACACAGTTTAATAATTTGTTCCTCATTTCCATGTTCACGTTTCAAGTGCTCAGTAGCCTCACGTGGCTGTTGTATTGAGCAGCACAAAAAACAGAATGTTCACATCATCATGGAAAGACTGTACTGTGCTGGCCTGGGCCCGACAGGCGCGAGCGTCTTTACATGTTTGGTTGTCTAATCGTTGGTGTGGTGAGCACGGGAGAGGCGGCGTGGGGGAGGCTGCTCTCGCCGCCTGCAGGGCTGGGGGGCAGTGCCTTCCATCTGCCCACCTGATGTTGAACCAGCTTCCATCCTCCCTTGTGGAGGTTGAGGTGATGCAGCGGAGACGAGACGACTTGCATTGTCCCTAGCCACGGTCAGAGCCCAGCCAGGTGAGAGGGGCAAGGGGCACGTGGCAGCACTGAGGATACCAGGGCAAGTTTCACTGAGCCTTCCTGTCGCCTGAGTAGTGATGCTGGGCACGAGTTCCATCTCCCTTCAGGTACAAGCAGCAGTGCAGGCTCACGGAGCAGCTGGGGGTGATGCACCCAACGGGGGGTGTCACTGATCTCCCCATTCCTGACTGCATTGTAAAGCCACTCACTGTATTCGGCCTATGTAGTTCCTGCCTCCTTTAGCCTTTACTGCTTAGGAAGTCTTTCACTCCTAGCCCAGGACAGCCTGGGAAACATTAATTCTATCAGCCACGAGAATGCTACTTTAACTTGGTGGAAAGGTCTGTGATGTAGAAATGCCCTAACAGATGATGATTTGAAGCCATTTTAGCTTGGGCTCTAGAACGGAGGTGGTGACAAAGTGGGGGCATCCACAGCATGTACTCCATTGCTGTTTGAGAGAGACCCACGGCCACGCACAAGAGCAGGGGCGCACTCTCCCGCACCTTCGGCGGGCTGGTGCTGTGCCTCACACACACACCGTCCACAGAGGCGAGCCCTCAGGGTGCGAGGAGAGCCATCCAGACGGGAGACGACCAGCCCCTGCACTCCTCCTGCCTGCCTCGCCCAGTGCTGGATTGCTGAGGCAGAGCCCCGACTCTGAGGTCGGTGCTGCCCCCCAGAGCCCGTGTTTTAGAGCAACGAGTTCAGTGTTGCACATGTAGTGTCATTACACTAGCCTGCCTTTGCCCCAGGGCCTTCGGAAGGAGAGGGCCTGACCAGGGTTTTCTGGGCACTGCACTGGGAGGGTGAGAAGCAAGTGCTCGTGCCTGAACACCTGCAGGGGAGCTGGTGTCCAAGCCCTGAGGCTCTGTCAGACCCTGCAGCTGACTCCCCTGCTTAAGGAAGGTTGTGACATGATGCTTATCCAGCCGCCTTACAGTCCTGGATGCAAGGCCGAGTTGTTGAGACTCTTAGTGGCTACACAGCTGAGGGGCACCCAGGTCTTGGGTAGGTGGGTCTGGCGTTGGCTCCCAGAGCTCAGCCGTGGGCATGTGGGAAGTGCTGGCAGCAAGGAGCCGAGGCGGCTGTCGGGTCAGCTCTGTGAGCTCAGTTCTCCGCTGCATCTCCCTCCTCACCAGTAAAGGCAGGTCACGTCATGCCCTTTCTGACCCAGAACCACTGGTTTTTCCAGCCATCTCTGGCTTATTTTTAGGACTTTCCTGAGTCATGGCCATGCTTTTCTTGGTTTTACTTTATCCATTTCGGTTTTCTCCCTGAAGGAGATCGTAGTGAATGAAAGGAAGTTTGGGAACATGCTGTTTTTCCTCGGCTTCCCCAGGCAGTCTCAGTATCTGGGAAGGCTGACACAGGCTCGCGTGGGACCAGGCACCGTCACCTCTCCCGGGGGAGCCCCAGAGCCCCAGAGCTGTGGGCACCTGCAGGGCCGCAGGTCAGGGTCTGCCCTCCTCCCGGGGCCCTGGTTAGAGTCATCTCAGCTTCCTGAGCTGTCATCAAAGTGGGCATGGAGACCTTCCCCAACTTCTTCACTCAGCAAAGACTAGAGTCCTTGGGAGCCAGCCCGCGCCCCCCCCCCCCCCCCCCCCGCCCGGGGAACCTATTCCCTGCAGATTACATTCAGAAATTTGAGAGGACTGAATCCTAGGGTGACTGTCTCTGCCTCTATGAGCTCTTTTGAGGAGAGTGGCTACAGAGTTAAGAGAAATCTCTCTCTGTCTTGAGCTCAAGCAGGCCTGTGCTCACCCCTGAGACTCCAGAGGCCGGGGGTGGGGGGGCTCACCCCTGCAGCCCTGCCCCTTCACAGCCATTGAAGGCACCACAAACAGAAGCTTGGGTTGGGGGGGTTGTGGAGGGTATTGCCTAGTCCCTTTAGGGCCTCCAAGGCAGCACGGACCTCTGGAAATCAGAGGTCACCACATCCAGGTCCTTTCAAAAGGTGAGAGCAAGAGGTCCCAGGGGTGACCACTGTTGCCAAGTAGTATGTTCTCCAGAGCCAGCTGCAAGGAGTTAGTTAATTGATGTGTTTTCCTCTTTTGGAAAAGGTAATTAGCCTCACTGAGACCTAAGTGTGTGCGCATGCCCAGGTGTTCTTCCTGAACGCTTCCTGTACGCCCAGGGCCTAACCTGGCCTCTCCGTTTGCTTACCTTTCAGCTGACAGCTCGGACAACTCCGATCTGGAAGACGACATCATCTTATCTCTGAATGAGTGAGGAGCCATCGCCACGTGGAAGGTTCTTGGCAGGCGAGAAACTGAGTCAAATGAATTCAGAACATCTTCCCTCCCCTTCCTCCCAGGGCTGTGCCTGTTAAGGAACTGCGTGGCCTGCATTCAGGACTGTGGCCGAGTCTCCCTGGGACCCAAGGACGCTTCACGAGTCACCACCACAGGAGACAGCAGGGGTCGGGCCCCGGTTTGCTTCCCCTTCCCAGGATGGACATAGCTTTCCTCAAGGGGGAAAAAAAAAGTCTCTGGGGTTATTTCACAATATATTTTCTTTGTATAATGTCCTTTACTTAAAGAACAAGAAATAGTTTTTTAGAAAACTTAAAAAAAAAAAAAAAAACCCAGGCATTTATAATCGAGGGTATGAACTTATATCCACCAGGTCCTTGTCCCACTTCACTTTCTATGGAAGAAAATGGCGTCTAAAGAACAATATAGAGGCATTTTTACATACGTATTTAAATGAAGAGGAAAAATCGTGGTTTCTTAAATTGATAAGGATTAAGAATATTTTATTATAAATATAATATATGATTTTTTAACCTGTTTTGTTGCCTCATATGCTGTCAGGTTGCTTTGTTTTCCTCGGTGCCAGAGGTGGGAGCAAGGCTCTGTCCGCCGGCGGGCGAACGCCTAGACTCGCCCTGCTTCCCGGCGTGGGCGGCAAGGGCGCGCGGACACTGGTCTGTGGAGTTGAGGGAACTTAGGATATGAGTTCACTCCCTCTATTTTTCTTTGTCCTTCAGTTTTTCAAGAAACCTCTTTTTTCTTCCCTTTCTCCCCAGTGTGGAAATTACAAATCAAAGGCCTTTTTCTTTAATGTAAAGTGTATTTATTTTAAAAAACACAAAATAAACTACAAGTCTGTCTTTGTTTACGGCCTTTCCCTGTCCTCCCTTTCCTTGCAGCTCTAGGCCAGGCAGTGAAGGGGCCTTCCGAGAGGCGGTCCAGGGCGGCGGTGAGGACACCTTCTGCCCAAAAATGCACTCTGGGGAGAAAAGTAGCTTAGTCCTAGCGTCTGCTCCCGGTAAGAGCACTCGCGGGGGCCGCCCAGGGCATTGCCCACTGTGGCCACGCCTCCGTCCCTGGGCTCCAGAGCACGGGGCTGGTGGAGCTATAATACAGTTAGGGGTCCTGGGACATTTTGGAGGGACGAGCTGCCAAAGCTAAAGAGCGGAAGCATTTTGGCCGTGTCTGTAGGTGGGCGATGCGGTGCGCCCCCTGAAAGGCAGTGTTACAGTGGCCTGGACGGTTCTGCAGTTCTGGCAGTTTAGGGGCAACTGGGGCTTGGTCAGGCTGGGTGTGCGGACACTTCAGAGGCCCCTAAAACTGGCCTCCGGTAAACTGTGCTACCGCTAGGGGCTACCCCAGGTGCTTCACGTCACCCTCAGCCCCCTCCCCCCTTCCCACCCTAATAGGAGCCCCTTAGTCCCCCTCTTCCTTTGAGTTTGCCCAAGTCACTGAGAGCTGCTTGGTCACTGTCACAGTAGGCAGGCAGCTCAGAGAAGAGGGGCACATTTGGATGGGAAGTAGACAAGACAAGACAAGATGGCCAAAACTCACCAGGGGCTACTAAGGCCCTGCTTGGCTTCGGAGCACCACACAATCTGTCACACACGGAAGCAGGCCTGTGTCGCACAGGCGCCTCTTGGTCCTCTACAGAGCAGAGGTCTCAGCTCCTAAGTTGCTTCATGCCTCAGCTCAAATAGGTTGCTAACACCTAACCAGTAGACTAGTTTGCTGGTGCTGAATGGATTAGAAGAAAAATGGGTTAAAAGAAATAGTAAAAGCACTACACTGCAGTAGTTAACCAAGCCGCTGTCTCCCTGAACTCCATCCGGAGCTCTTGGGAGCACCCGCGGCTCTCCCAGGCAGAGGGGACCTCCAGCAACAAAGCAGAATCCTGGTTGACTTGACAACATGCCCACAGGGATGAACCCTGAGGGCGCCTAAGGCATCGTGGGCCCCTGCCTTTCTCCCAGGGCCCAAGGGCCAGTCACGGGGGAGAGCACACCCAGAGAGGCAGCAAACCACCACAGGCGGGCTCTACTCATGCCGATTTTGCGTTAGGCGCCACCCTAGGCAGGACCCAGACCCCAGGGGGGAGGCACTGGACGCCTGCCCTTACAGCATTTTCTCTCTGGGGCCCTGAGCACCTGAGGGTGTCACTAGTTAGTGCTGGACACGGCCTTTCTGAGCAGTTACAGAACCTGCTGCATCGTGAGTCGAAGGAAGGACGTGGTGGAGAAGGCAGCCTGGGGAACAGGCTGTGGTTCTTCACTAAAACTAGTTCTTCTGGGGGCCAGAGAACCCCTATCCCTGAAGCAGCACGGACAGAACAAAGGTTGAAAAGTGTCTTCAACCAGATTTTCTAGGCTTGTTCTGGGAAGGCTGGGGGGTATAGTGTTCGGGGCCGAGCACTCACTCGGAAGGCACCCTGCAAGGCAGCTCTGGCCCGTGACCTGGCATTTGCCGTGGTGTGTGGGAGGCCCTGCAGTGTGCCTTGAAGCCAGCCCTCCGTCACTTGCCCTGAACGAGAGGAAGCCTGCTCTTGCCCTGGAATGGTGTGGCCGTGGCCTGCTGGGCCCCCACGGATGTCCTCAGCTACCTGGCAGTGGTGGCCACGGCTCAGGTACAAACCGGTGGACACGTTGGACACTTCTCTCCTTGTGTTAACGTTTTGTTATGAACTCGCTGATTCTCTTGTGAGCACCAGCTGAAGCCCAGAGCGTGGTGCTTCCCCAGGCACCTTCCCTGTTTATTCAAAATCTCCAAGGTCTCAAAGACACCTCTCGTACTGTCCTTGGGGAGAGGCAGCTTCAGGCTCCATCTCCCAGCTGTCTCCCTCAAAACCACCTAGCTGTCACCTTCACAGCAGCGAGCTGGCTGTGGGGAGCGCTTGGTGCGGCCAGTGGAGCCGAGAGGTCCCACTGTCCTGACAAGGACCCTTCCGGAACACCCAAACCAGCAACCGAAACGTTCAATGGTGGTGTTCTGTGCTGACAATTGCTGTGTCCCACTGGCTTCATTTGCCAGTGCTGGCCACGCTAGCTTGTCAGAGACGTGATAGCAATTTAACGCTCATTCAAGGCGCCTTTCCCTCCCAGCTCCAGGATGGCCTGTGTCCCTCCAGCTTGACTTGAATGGCTGTGAGCTCTAACACTGCCCGACACCTCTGAGACGGGCCTTGTTTCCCCAGAGGCCGGATCTCCCAGGGGTCTCCACCTCCTCAGGGGTGCCTGGACCAGAGGCCTTGGCATTCTCACCTGGCACCTGAGGAAGTTATGTCAGCACGTCCCTCACCTGCTGCGCTCCTTGCGGCACAACACGGTGCAGACCAGGGACGCAGTGTCCCCCACCAGGCTCCAGGGACTCCGCACAGACCTCCACGTTGACACAACAGTTTTGAACAACCAAAGGAAGAGCCAGAATTCACCAAGTTGAAGAATAAGCAAGGAAAGCTGCCTCCCACTCTCCATTCCAGCATTTGGCCTCAACTGTCCCTGGAGTCTGAGGCAGCTGTCTCCAACTGCATGTCCCTGGGTGGCCGCATTAAGGCGAGACGGAAAGCTGAACAAGAGGGAGTCCGCGTGGATCCGTGGCACCAAGACCCCCGGGCACCAATACCAACTGCTCTCCCTACAAGAGCACACAGCTGCCAAGACCACCTGCTTTCAAAAGGGCCTTCGGATTGGGTGCTCTGTCCCACAGCTACAGCTCAAACTGACGGACACACGTTGTTTAAGGGAGAACCACCAAGACCAAAAACCACTGCAGCTGCCCGGCTGGACTGTAGGCGCATGCGCCCCTTCCGTTGCGTGAGCCCTGGCAGGCTGGCAGGGCGAGGCCGGAGCACACGCTGAAGCCCACCGCCCGCAGCCCGCAGCCCGCAGCCGAGACCCCAAGCCAGCGCGAGCTGTCCCGACTCGGCCCGCACAGCGCAGGGCGGGCAGCCGCTGCTGCAGCGGGGGCTCGGAGATGCACAGGGCTAGGAAGGTGGCACGGGACGCTTGGTGCACGCAGTGGGAGAGGGCTTCCCTCTTTGAGAAAAACTCGATTGAACCAGAACTCTGAACAGGATTAAAAATCCATCCTCTGACAAAGGCTTTACTGACAACTTTCCGTACAGTTAGTCAAAAAATAAAAAAATACAGAACACAGCAGACAGTATCTCGTACACTAGAAATCAGCATGACAGGAGTCCCGTCTCATCCCTGTAAAAAACCCCCAAACCGAAGAACTTAGTTTCGGCAGGGGACAGGACTTGGGTCCCCAACCTAATGAACCAAAACAACCCAGCAGAAAATTCAAACCGAGGGGGGAGGATAGAGGCGGGGGTCAGATTCCAAAATAACTGCTTTTGTGACGGGACAGGCTGGGCTAGGCAGTGTCTCTCACTATAACTACCACCATGTGCTCTTCCTCTAGCTTGCCCAGTGTCCTCAGTGCCGACTGGAGGTACTGCTGTGCAAAGTCGCAGGGCGGGAAGGCGTACAGCATGCCCGTGCTGTCTCTGCCCTTGGACCCTCCCACCGGCAGGCTGATGACCCCCGCCGCCTGCTTCTGTTTCAAGTAGGAGACCAGGTTCCTGAGAAGGCGCCTCTGGAGGCCTGGCTCCACCATGGGCACCCCCTCAGGGCCAGGCCCGCTGGGGGTGGCCTGCGTGGCTAGCAGCACCGCGTAGCCGTTGGGGCTCCCCTGCTTGATGCGCCGCGTGACCTCGTCAAGCTTGGGCTGGTCCAGCCGAAGGCGCTGCGCAATCTTCAGCTGCGTCAGCTTACTCCCAGAAGTGTGGTCTTTGAGGAGACCGCTGATCACCCCCTGGTCCCCCTCAAGGATGTGCATAGATGTCGGGAAGCAGCTGTTTTTCAACACCAGAAGCCCGTTCCAACCCAGCTGCAGTGTCTGGGCGTACTCTGAAAGATTTTTGAGCTTTTTGGTCTCGTGTTTTGGCTCTTCTAGAGGCTTTGGCTCAGCCTCAGAGGTCCGATGATTGCGCTCGCTCTCGCGTGTCTTCTTCCCGTGGGAAGAGTCTTGAGCCTCGTGGTGGTGGTGTCCCCGTTCCTCAGCCCCGTGCCTGCTGTTGCTGAGGGAGTTGCTGCTTGACTCCTTGGTCCCTTCGCTGGAGTGATTTTCCTTCCGGCTGCGCTCAGGAGTGCGGTCGGAGCCCCGGTCGGCCTGCTGCCCACCACCCTTGGTCCTGCTCCGCTCCTCGTAAGGAGAGTGCGCTGTCCTCCCACGGTCACTGGAAAGGCTCCTCCGCTTCCGCCTCTCCTCCCAGGGCTTGGGCAGGCCCCGGTCCCCATCTCCTCCCCAGCGTTCCCCACTCCGGCTGCGCACCGAGCGGCTGTAGCCCTCCAGGCTGTTTCGGCGGTCAGAGCTTTTACCGGGGCTGGTCCAGTCCCCTTCCAAAAAGGTCCGGTCTCGGTCTGAGTACAGGAGGTGTGGGGGCGTCCTATCACGCACCCGCAGATCGGCATCCAAGTTTCGGTGCCGGGTATACCCATCCGGGAGAAGCTCATAATGCACAGGGAGGGGAGAGGGCTGGTATTGCTGGGGATACCGAGTCTCCTCGGCTTTGGCAAAATCCACACGCAGCCTGCGGTCTGGACCACCCAAGGGAAAGCCTCTCATTTTAGCGCAGGCGGCCTGGGCTGCGTCCAGACTCTCATACTGGATGTAGGCAAAGCTGTCCCCTTTGACATGATCGATAGTCCGAATGCTCCCAAAGCGGTCAAACTCCCGGGCCAGAGCAGCCAGTGACGTGTTAGGTCCCAGACCACCCACCCAGAGGCGGGTGGTCGGATTAGCCTTGCCATAGCCAATCTTAATAGGGTTGCGGCCAATCACCCGGCCCGACATGGCCACCTTAGCCCTGTGGGCCATGTCTAGGTTCTGGAACTTGAGAAAAGCATACGCACCGCCCTGGCCACGAGCAGGTCTCTTGATAACCACCTCCTCAATGATACCGTACTTTTCAAAGGCCCGTCGCAGCTCCACCTCTGACACGCTGTGGTCCAGGTTCCCGATGAAGAGGTTGCGTGTGGCCCGCTGGTCGTCCTCAGGCATCAGGTCCTCCTCGCACACAGCCGGGTATCCGTAGGGGCGCCCCCGGTCGTCGTAGAGCCCGTAGTAGTCCAGGGCCCGCTCCCGGGATAGTCCCACGGCGGCGGCGGCGGCCGCATCCAGGGCGAAGGCGGCAGCAGCATGGCGGGCGCGGGGCTCCCGCAGCGGCGGGGCGGCGACGGGGGACAGCGAGCGCTGCTTGTATTGGTAGCTACCGTGCAACGGCAGATAGCTGAGCGGGTCGGTGGGCGCGGGCGGCCCTGGGGGCGGCGTGGAGGCGGCGGCGCTGCTGCTGCTGCTTCTCCGGCTGCTCCCGCCGCCACCGCCGCGCAGATACACGGGCTCCACCTTGAGCGGACGGTCGTAGAGCAGCAGCTGGCGGGCCAGGGCGTGCTGGCGAGCCTCGCGCGCGTCCTGCGGGTGCCGGAAGTTCACATATGCCACGCGGCCCAACTCAGGCGTGTGTGACAGGCGCAAGCTTATCTCGCCGAAGCGCTTGAACTGGTGGAAGAGCCGGTCCTCGAGGTGCTCGGCGGGCAGCGCTGGGCTCAGACTGCTGATGAGCAGCGTCTTGTACTCGGGCGCGGCCGCCGACGAGCCGGGGCCCGCAGGCTCGGCCCCGGGTGGCGGCGGCGGCGGCGGCAATGGAGACGAACGGGGCGAGGCGCCTGAAGCGCCCGGGTCCCCAGAGGCCTTGCCGCCGCGTCCCCCACCGCCGACGCCCGAGCCTGAGGAGCGGCCGCTGCTCGGACGATGATTGGCGTCCCCGGCCCCACGGCCGTCACGATGCCCGCCCCCGCCGCCCCCGCTACCACGGGGTTTGTCGCGGGTCCTCGTTGGAACAGGGTGCTTGGCGCCGCCCGAGGCCTTGTGCGCCGCCCGCCGCCCGCCCGCCTCCGCTTCCCGTTCGCGCTCCCGCGGCCGCTTGGCTGACGATGACGAGCCGCGCCCGCTCGGGCTCGAGTCTCGCTCGCTCTGCCTCTTCATGGCGCCGGCGCGGCGGGCGGGCGGGCGGCCCGCAGGTTCCTCACAGCGGCAGCAGCGGCGGCGGCCGAGGAGGCAGCGCCCCCGGCGCCGCCATCTTGGACAAAAGGACTCGGCGCGGCGGCGGGGTGGGACGGTAGAGGCGCCCAGGGGCTGGGCGTCGCGCTATTAGCCTGTGCTGGCCGTACCACGTGACCCCCGTGGTGGGCGGGACTAGGGTTGTGCCGGTGTTGCGTCATTGGACTGCGCCACCCCATGCCATGTGACCCCGAGGGAGGCGGGAGATCGCCACCGGACAGTGAGCTCTGGCGCCACCATGTGGCCAAACGTGGCCAAGACTGGGACTGAGTTGAACTCAGTCCTCGCGACAGCCGGGTCGTCTCGCACAGCTCCCGGCGCTAGCACCTGCACGCATTGACCAAGCAGGTCTTTTACGGGATAAACCCCAACTTCCACCACGGCATCTTCTGACTGGGGTCCAGGACTGAAAACCCCGAGGAGTGGAGCCTGCCGCTCCCTAGGCCTGTCCAGGACCCACAGCCCACAACGGGGACATTCCCCGGGGTCAGGTTCACCTGCGATGCCTCCCCTCCACCCCACCCACAGGTCGTGAGGACCATGGCTATTCATGTGGAGAGCGAGACTGGACTGGGCTTAGGCCCAGAGACCAGAGACGACAAACCTGCACTTTATGGGGTGGGAACAGGCTTGTTGGCACCACCAGAGCGGCCCCGAGGGCGCAGAGAAGGCCAAGTCCATTAGGTAACCACGAATTGCCACGCTTACCTCTCGCTAGCCAGGGTCTGCCTACCCGCCTCCAGAGGCAGAACCTCCTCTCCGAGGTGAAGTGAGGCGAGCCAGGGAGGTGCTGGAGGCCCAGCACTTGCCCCGACTTCAGCCACATAAACTGTGGGGCGGGGAAGAGCCCAGTTCTTTCCTCCTCCCACAACCGCAAAGCAGCTCCTGGAGCAGCTAGAACAGGTGCAAGGGGGATAGGCTTATAAGAAACACCTGTAACGTTGCACGATACCCTAAAGCCCGCCTCCAGAAAGGCGTTGGCCCTTTCATAGATAACCATGGGGGTCAGCCCTCAGGTGGCTGGTCTGTTTCTGGCGTTCAGTGTGGCCTGGTGGCCATGGAGGCCCTGAGGTGGCAAGCTGCCTCCTCGCTCCACCTTGTAAGACTCATGGCTCCAGCAGTGGATTTTCCTAGCACCTTTCATGGGCTCAGGACACTCCACGCAGGTCAGATCTTCACAGCCCACCTCATTCCCACAGCCGGGGAAGTCTTGGCCTGTGAAGTGGCTCAACCGTCTTGCTTTCCACTCCGACACCGTGCTGCCAAACCGCAGTGCCCTGGACACAGGCTGTAGGAGGCCCCTTATGGGGGCGAAACTGGATTTGGGAACTGCACAATGAATCGGAGGGCTGAGCAAGTCCTTGGAAGGAACTGCTTCTTAGTCCTTCCCTTGGGTTTCCCACGAACCAACCCCACAGGTCTGGGGACAAGCTCTGAGGACCTCAAGTGTTGGACTTGTCTTGGGTAAAGACAAAGGGCAGCCTCAGTGGCTCTTTGTACAAACCAACCCCTGCTGGTCATTCAAAACCCCAATCAGGACTCAAGAGGCCTGGACTGCCAGCAGACCACAAACGGGGACGAGTGAGTAGATGGCCAGATCTGGAAGGCGGAGGGGTAGCCAGGCCAGCAGCACCTTCCGAACCATGGCAGTACTGACCATGTGCAGTCACTGCTGCCGTCATCGCAGAGAACCACTCCGCCTGGACGGAAGCTCCTCCCTTGTGCATCAGACTCAACCCTGTGCCTCGAAAGCTGCTGTGCAGCCTCCAGCCCCCCCTCACCAGGGCAAGAGCCACTGTGGGCTGGGCCTTCAAGCCCAGCTTCCTCTTGGCCCCCCCCCCCCCCCCCCCCCGGCAGCCCCACACAACCCCACGGCCTCAGCCTGTGTCCCACCCCAGCACCTCCAGCCTGCTGGTTGAGGCACACATGGGAATACACTTGAAAACTCTGTAAGTTGAAAAGGAGAAGCCAGTGGGATCTTCACGGGGGTAAGACCCTACTTCAGTATTCACTTTAATTCTCCAAGGACAGCTAGAAATTTTCTTCCTTTAATAAAAAAATCCCAGACACACTTTTAAGTCCTAGAGAAAACCAGCAACAGAAGGAAGTGGACCCCCCTCCCCCCCCACCCAGGGGTGCTGGAGAGCCAGCATCATCAGGAAAGCTCCAGGCTTCACACCTGACATTGTCAGGGGGCAGCCTAAAAAATAAATTACAAAACGCTGTTTGGGGAAGACACAGTTGAACTGTTTTTTCCCTCAGGTGCAGCAGGGGTCGGTCGCCTACAAATCAGTCCGCGAACTGGCTGCCTTGGGGGCGTATTTAGGCATCAGTTCATTAATCTTTCGGATGTAGTCGGACTTCTCTGCACAGCCTTTGCAAATCTCCCCCCAGTCGTCCAGAATCTTCTTTAGCTCTTTCACTCGGAGCTTCTTCAGGTCCACTGTGCTCAGGTCGATCTGCTTATCTGGAGGAGAGAGCAAGGGAGTAACCAGCTGAGCAGGGGCAGCCACAGACCCGCAGCAGTGCCAGGCTGGACCCCCCCGCATGGCCAAACCACTCCCTGCACAAGCAGCCCTGCGGGTCACGGGGCTGACAGTCCCAGACACACACACACACACACGTCAGTGCCCGCTGCCCCCACAGGGGGAAGCCGCCTCTTCAGCAAGGAGGCTGATCTCATGGTGGCAGTGTCCACCAGGTATGTGGCGTCGCCAGGGCAGGGACGGAAGTCACAGGGCCCTTACTGGAAGAATGTGGTTCCCACAACCCCAAGTGCCTCTTAAACCGTCATGGTGGAGGTCAAGATACTGCAGAATGACAGTTCCAGGGTGACAGAGCAGACAGGTCCCGCAGCCCCAGTCTCCCAGCCAGGCCCTCGTCTGTAGCTTACTCTCCATGACTGCTTGTGACCACAGGGAGACCCTGAGCCAACCGACCCCTCCCAGGGTCACTCCCAGAAGTCTGGGCATCCTTGACATAAGTTGGGGAACACGGGCCTTTGGACACTCAAGTCACAGTAAAATATGTTGGTGATGCTGAGATTTCAGAGTACAGCTCTTCCTGGCCCTGACTCTCTTTCCACCAGAGACCCCCTCGGGGGTGCGGTAGCACCTCAGCTCCTGGCTCGCCTGCTTGCACACAGCTCTTCTTTTCAAACTGGTAATGATCACTGGGCCTTCAGAGTTTGCATCCAGGACAAGCCTGTTAAACCCAAGGGATGTCAGACCACACCCCCTCTCTGCCCCCAAAACCAATGTCCCCAACCTCGCCCACAATAGCCAGATCTTCCTTCACCAACGTGCAAGGTCCTCTGTGACCTGCCCATCCACCTGTCATTCCTCGGGCTGCCTTTGCACTGCCTAGTTCCTCTGTCTGGCATGTTCTTCCACTCTCTTGGCTAATGCCCCACCTCCTTCAAAGTTTGCTGAAATGTTGCCTGTTTGGGACCTATTGTGACCTCTACCCATTACAATGCCAATCCGGACCCCCCACCCCACTGAGCACCACCTGCCACATTTAGCCACACAGCTCCCAACGGCTCTAGCTTGTCAACCAGCTAGAAGGCAAACCCCATAATGCCGAGCACAGAGCGCGCACAGTAGGGCCTGGCCACACTCACCGTACTTCAGCTCACAGATCTGGCTATCTTTCTTCTTGAGCTTCTCACAGATCTTCTCCACAGGGATGTGGTGGGCCAGTGGCTTTGACACCTCATTGATAATCTTGGTGGCTGCATCATCTGTGGCCCCAATGTAGTAACACTGCAGTAAGAAAGGACAATGGCCTTCAGGAGGTGCCACTCGAGAACTGTCTCCTCCAAAATGTGCTGACATCTCAGCACATCTTCTTTCTCTGCGAGGGCCTCATTTTCACAGGCCTCGCCAGTCCCGGTGGTCAGGTGCGCTCAGCCTAAGCCCCAAGCTCTAAATTTGTGCCCGGTCCCAGAGCTGGCAGCCACCAGGTGAGTTTAAGAGTCACCAGCAGGCACACCTTTAAACTGAGACAAACCAGACTGCCAGGAAAATTAAAGCTACAAAAAGGCACTGCTTCACTGGGGCTCCCGCCCTCACACCTACCCAGCTCCTTCGGCCCCTGGGTACTCATGCTGGCAGTTCCCTCTGCCCAGGATGCTCCTCCCCCACCACAGCACGACCTTTCCTCGGAGAGGTCCCTGACTACTCCCGCGGTCCCCTCTACCTACCGGCCATTCTCCTCCTGACACCCACCCCACTGCTTCATTTCTTTGCCTGTCACTTTTCTCCCCCCACATTCCCAGTACCCAAACCAGAGTAGGTGCTTAGTCAACACGAAAAGGATAAAAAAAGACAACTGCAAGGAAGGCAAGTCAGCCCGACATGGTTCACCGACAGAACCAACCCAGGCCTCTTGAACAAGACGAGCCGGCAGGGCGTTTCATCCAGGCCTGTGAAGCAGAGGATTAGAGGGCCAGTCACCAGCTACTCACCAACCGATTCTCTTTGCCTCTTGCTTCGCGGCAGAAGTTTATAAGTTCTTTTTCAATAGCGGCCGGTGAGAAAGTGACATCTCTGTCTTTGAGGTCCTGGTAAAATCTTCCCAGATAAGAAACACAAACTGGAAAAGAGAGAAGAGAGATGCTCAGCAATCACCCAGTTGCAGCCCAATCCACCAGGAGGGAACTCGGTCAGCAGGCGTAATAGGAGGCACGGAGAGGTGAATTTTTCCATCACCGGTTTTTCTCTGGTGCCCACAGTTGGACAGAACCCAGCTCCTAGGTGCTGGCGTCCCTTGGTACACCCAGGGCATCCAGGGAACAAGCACCACTGAATGCCCCACAAACCGCTCCTTCGTGCTTCTTCCATAAAGTTTCGGCCGGGACTGAGTGTGGCCTTGAGATGGATTCACTGTGACCCCTCATAAATGGGCAACGTGGAGGTTGAGGAAAAAGCGATCCAAATGCTGCTCGTTTCCAAATACCACAACGGACCACGAGGTGCGGCTTCGCAATGCCACCGGACCCGGCAAGGTGCCCACGCCCACCCTCTGGACTCCTGACCCCGGCCGCTCCCGAGAGCCTCTGCCCAGCGGTGGGAAAAGACAAAAACGCCGGCGTTATCTCAATTTCAGGACAAGATTTCAAAACGATCTAGTCTCACGAAGTGTTTTCTAGTCCCGGGATCGGCCCCTCTTCGGGTGGACCCCGCTGGGACCGGCCGCCAACGCCCCCGCCCGTTCCAGCCCCGACCCCTCGATGGTTTGGTTGTGCTCAGCGTCGCGCCAGGCCAGCCACGACGCGCGGACTTCGGCCCCGCCGCACCTTCACAGTCGCCCGGCCGCAGCGCCCGGCTGCCCGGCAGCACGCTCAGAGCCAGCGCCACCGCCAGCCCGTGCGTGGCCCACATCCTCCTCCACCTCCACCGCCGCCGCCCGACTGAACCGCGCCCGCCGCGCTGCGCAGCCTCCAGATCCACGCCGCACGCCGTGGCTTCCCATTGGCGAGAGCC